>NC_139593.1:3799473-3806973 GCF_946808225.1 Silurus aristotelis
TCTCGTTCGTCCCAGCAGTACACTCAGCTCATGGAGCGTCTCAGGCAGCAGCACGAGGTCAGCTCAGACTCTCACCAACACTATTACATGCATGTCAGATGTTAGTCCAATCTAATCTATCCTCATCATTATCTAATCTAATCATTATCCAACAAGTCTGCTAGTTCACGTTCCTATTATATAATTATGTAAAATAAATTTGTGTTATAACACAAGGGTATAATTTTGGGCATTTTGTATTCACACCTAAAACCAGGTCAAGAGCATCATGATAATTACTGATCATTTCTGGATAATAATTTCTGTATGCAATTGTGTATTCATTGTGTATCATGGAGTATTGTCGTATGTGTATATACCACCTGTATACACGGTGCGTATAACATTTTCTCACATATTTTGCCTTACACACATTGTGCACTAATATAACTTCATTTACATATTCATATATATTCATATATTTATATGAGGACTGCAGCTATCGATTATTTTAGTTATCAGTTATTCTACCAATTATTCCTTAATAAAAATAAAAAGAGCAATACTAAATATACCAAAGAAAATAATATTACATCAAAATCTAAATAGAAATATATCAATAAAAAAACCATAAATAAAAATATAAAAAATCAATTTCGCACGACTCTAAAAAAGTTTTAAATGATCCTTTCTGCTGTTTTCTTTGGTGTGAATCTTCTCCTCTGCCCCTCGTAGTTTTCTCCCCGTTTCTCCATTTTTTTTAATGCATCTTCTGTGTTACCTGTCCAGAGCGGTCCAGAGTTTGTGGTGCATCAGTAATAATGCTCCGTGGGGAAACACAGTGCTCCATGTGGAGTTAAATGTACTAAATTATTTACATTTTTTTTGTATTTGAATGAATCCAGTTACTCAAGGAATCGTTTCAGCCCTTTTATTTATATACGTATATTTAGCCCCAATTCCAAAAAAGTTGGGAAACTGAGTAAAATGTAAATAAAAACAGAATGCAAATATTTGCAAATCTTATAAACCCATATTTTATTTATAATAGAACATAGAAGACATATAAAATGTTGAACGCAAGGAAATGTACCGTTTTAAGGAAGAAATAAATGAATTTTTTATTTAATGGCTGCTATAATTTAAAGTTGGGACGAGGCAACAAAAGTCTGAAAAAGGAAATTAAAATTAAACAGTTGAAGAAACTAATGAGGTTAATGGACAGCAGGTTACTAAGATGATCGGGGTATAAATAGTGTATCTTAGAGAGGCAGAGTCTCTTTTAGAAATAAAGGTGGGCGGAGCTTCACCAATCTGTGAAAGACTGCATCTACAAATTGTGGAATAGTTTCAGAATAATGTTCCTCAACAGGAAATTGCCAAACAGTTAAATATATGATCATTTACCGAACATAATATCATCAAATGTTTTAGAGAATCTGGAGAAATTTCTGTGCACAAGCAACAAAATCAATATTAGATGATCTTTGGGCCTCCAGACAGCACTTCATTTAAAATGTACTGAGGCAATGTAACTATTCTGTGGTCAGACAAATCAAAATAAATTTTTTTCTTGAGAACCATGGCAACACATCCTCCAGACTAAAGAGGAGCGGGACCATCTGGCTTGTGATCAGCGTTCAGTACAAAAAGCTGCATCTCTGATGGTATGGGAGTGCATTAGTGCCTGTGGAATGGGCCTCTTGCACATTTAGAAAGACTTCATCAGTGCTGAACTGTATATACGAGTTTTAGAGCAACAGATGATTCCATCCAGAAAAAGTATTTTTTAGGGAAGGCCTTGCACATTTAAGCAAGACAATGCTAACTTCATACTGAATCTATCACAAAAGCATGACTTTGTAGTAGAAGAGTCCAGGTGTTGAACTGGCCTGCCTGCAGTCTAGACCTTTTACCATTTAAAAACATTTGACACATCATTAAAAAGAAAAACACAACAAAGGAAACCCAGAACTGTTGAGCAGCTACAATCCTGTATTAGACACATATGGGACAACATTCATTCCTAAAACCCGAGCAACTGGTCTCCTCAGTTCCCACAAGTATAGAAGACATGATGCTACACAGTGGTAAACGTGGCCCTGTCCCAACTTTTTTGAGACGTGTTGCAGACTTCGGATTCAAAAAGACCTTATTTTTTCTTTAAAATGGTTTATATTCTCAGTTGAAACATCATTATTTTGTTCGTTTTATTGTTGTTTATAATTCCAAGATCATGTAAGCAGATGTTTGGTGTGGACTACGGAAATAATCACACATTTTTTCCTTCAATTTGCAGAAATGCCTGAACTACTTGCAGCAGTTCACTCAAATGGGCAACATGGCAGAGACCTTGAGGTAGGAATTTCGTCCTGAACCAAATCATCACACTGTGGAATACTCTATTCTGATTGGTCAGTTGAGCTCTCCAATAAGATTGTACATAGTTAGTGGGATTGCCAGGGGGTCTGAGATCATTGGAGTGGTGAAATCTTCACTGGAATATATTATACACTGTAGGATCAGCTGATGTGGAGAAGTTCAGGTTTGTGCTCTTTAGAATATTAGGCCACACCCACTAGGACAATCTCTGCAGTCCAGTGTCCTTTTTTTATTTATTTATTTATTTTTTTTGTTTAACAGTCAGAACCTAAAGTACAGCATTAAATTTTAAAAAAATTGGTGTGTGTGTGTGTGTGTGTGTGTGTGTGTGTGTGTGTGTGTGTGTGTGTGTGTGTGTGTAGATTTGAGAGGCTGGCTGAGGATTGTATGAGTGATATTGAGCTCCTGAAGAAAGCTCATGCGAAAGGTTATCCTGTTCCAGGTTACCACACAGAGGAGCGCACCGTCAACACCGTCAAGTAACCACACACACACACACACACACACACACACACACACACACACACACACACACACACATGCACGTTTAAGTATCAGTATGAGAACATTATCTCATGTCTCTCTGTAGGATTTACCCCAGTCTGACTGCTGGTGAGATGGAGCTGACCATCATTAAAGGGATCAACCTGCCCACCCCAGGTGTGTGTGTGTGTGTGTGTGTGTGTGTGTGTGTGTGTGTGTGTGTGTGTGTGTGTTGAAAGAAATGAGCGCCTGCTTGTTTGTTTTTGGATCAGTCTTTTATTTAATTCGTCCCTCTCTCCCTCCCTTCCCCCCCCCCCCTCTCTCTCTCTCAGGATTTGCGGCGAGTGATTTGGACGCTAGTGTGCGCTTTGAGTTTCCCTTCCCCAGTTCGGTAAAAAAAAAAAAACCCTGGCATGAAAATATGGAATATATACAGAAATTAATATATCAATAAAATACAATAAAAAAAAAATCTAATAATAGAATAAAAATATTAGTTTGTTTTTCTGTGTTGTGCAGGAAGAAGCTCAAAGGGACAAAACCAACACTGTAAAAGGGACCAACTGCCCAGGTACGTCCACACACACACACACACACACACATACGCACACACACACACACACACACACACACACCATGAGCAAGAGACATTCAACGTTTCTGCTCTTGTGTAGGTGTGTGTGTGTGTGGGTGTGCGAGTGGATGTTAGTCCACCTGTCAATCACAGCTGTCTATTCCACTGTGACTTTTGCCTGTTTGTGTTGGTGTTCGTTAATATTTGTGGTATTTAAGGCCACGCCCATAAAAGGGTAAAACCCCTTTTGATGCCCTGATGTTCTCTCTTTGTTCCCTGTCTGTGACTGACAGAGTTCCGAGCGCAGTTCAAGCTGCACATCAACCGAACACACCGCAGCTTTAAGAGAGTGGTGCAGACGAAAGGCATCCGCCTCGAGGTCGTCCACAAAGGGTGAGGTTGCCATGACCAGTATAATCAACCGCCTTGCCAAAGTTTGGCTACTAGGGGTTTGTTTCTGCACAGTAAAGCAGTTAAAGACGTGAGAGATGTGTGCGTGCGTGTGTGCGTGTGTGTGCGTGCGTGTGTGTGTGTGTGTGTGAATTTAGTGGCCTCTTTAAGAACGATAAGGTGGTGGGAACTGCCCAGCTGAAACTCGAAGCACTGGAGAATCTGTGTGAGATCAGGGAGATTATAGAGGTGAGGTGTAAACATCACACACACACACACACACACACACACACACACACACACACACACTCTTTCACCCTCATAAAAAATATCAGTCAGTCATAAAAATCCTCATCATTTCTGTACATCACATACCTACAAATGTATGTGTGTGTGTATGTGTATGTGTATGTATGTGTATGTATGTGTGTGTGTGTGTGTGTGTGTGTGTGTGTGTGTGTGTGTGTGTGTGTGTGTGTGTGTAAGGTGCTGGATGGTAGGAAGGCAACAGGAGGGAAGCTGGAGGTGAGGGTGAGGATCCGAGAGCCCTTGGGTGGAGTCCAGCTCCAGTCGATCACGGAAAAATGGATCGTGGTGGATCCACCGGCCGTCACCCCCGACCGAGAGAGAACGAAAGATAGAGTCCGGGTAAGAACAGAAACTCTGTGCGTGAAAGAGGGATAAACTAATGGAGGACAGGGGAGGACGATAAAAAAAGAGAGAAGAAAATTATTATGGGCCCAAATACCAAGGATCATATTAGGGGCCCAAGCATTTAAGGTCATCTCAGGGGCAACCACAGAGGAATTAGAGAAGGGCCCGAGCACCAAGGATCATATTAGGGGCCCGAGCACCAAGGATCATATTAGGGGCCCGAGCACCAAGGTTCATATTAGGGGCCCGAGCACCAAGGGTCATATTAGGGGCCCGAGCACCAAGGGTCATATTAGGGGCCCGAGCACCAAGGGTCATATTAGGGGCCCGAGCACCAAGGGTCATATTAGGGGCCCGAGCACCAAGGGTCATATTAGGGGCCCGAGCACCAAGGGTCATATTGGGGCCCCGAGCACCAAGGGTCATATTGGGGCCCCGAGCACCAAGGGTCATATTGGGGCCCCGAGCACCAAGGATCATATTGGGGGCCGAGCACCAAGGGTCATATTGGGGGCCCGAGCACCAAGGATCATATTGGGGGCCCGAGCACCAAGGATCATATTGGGGCCCCGAGCACCAAGGGTCATATTGGGGGCCCGAGCACCAAGGGTCATATTAGGGCCCCGAGCACCAAGGGTCATATTAGGGGCCCCGAGCACCAAGGGTCATATTAGGGGCCCCGAGCACCAAGGGTCATATTAGGGGCCCCGAGCACCAAGGGTCATATTAGGGGCCCCGAGCACCAAGGGTCATATTAGGGGCCCCGAGCACCAAGGGTCATATTAGGGGCCCCGAGCATCAAGGATCATATCAGAGGCCTAAGAAATAAGGAAAATATTGTTTTTACCTAAAATCTATTATACCTTTAAAATGTATTTTATCCTGGTTGAATTTTCACCTGCATTTAATTGTTAGATGTTGCCTACTTTTTTTTCATTGCTATTTTTGTTGCTAATGTTCTAGCATATTTGTCTGCTTTTTATTGCCATTTCTTTTGGTCTTCTATTTTCAGTTTACATATTTCTTACTATCAGAAAAGACTGTACAGTTACATACAATATATACGAGTGCTTTATTTCTTCAGCTGTGTTTATCCAGGCTGCAAATCTGCACTTGTCTCTCTATTAGTTCTATATTTTATAGTAAAAATTATTGTTTGGCTAACGGAGAATTTCCATTGAAAAAAATGACACATTTATCTCGATCATTGGTTCTTTCAGCTTACATTTTATATTTGATTCTTTCCCGAAAGGCACCTTCACCAAAATCCAAGAGCAGCAGTGATCAAGCAAAGAGCAGCCAATCGAGGTAACGGTTAGTAAATAAATAAATACCAAAAATCAAACCCTTGAACTGATAAATGATGCCAATGTTTTTTTCATTTCAGTCTTTCACCTCCTCCGTACAAACTCCACAGCTTCAGCCTTCTCAATTATGACAAAGAACGACTGGAGAAGAAGGTGTGTGTGTGTGTGTGTGTGTGTGGGTGGGTGTGTGTGTGGGTGTGTGCGTGAGTGTGTAATTTACTTGTACTGTCTTATTATAACCTATAAATTGCCTATACCCGTTTGAAGGAAGTAAACAATAACAAACACGTTGCGATGATACTGTGCATGTCTGCTCCTAAAGCAGACTTATCAAAACTTATCCAGACGTTTACCTGAAGTACCGTATCCAGACGTTTACCTGAAGTACCGTATCCAGACGTTTACCTGAAGTACCGTATCCAAACATTTACCTGAAGTACCGTATCCAGACGTTTACCTGAAGTACCGTATCCAGACGTTTACCTGAAGTACCGTATCCAGACGTTTACCTGAAGTACCGTATCCAGACATTTACCTGAAGTACCGTATCCAGACGTTTATCAGAAGTACCGTATCCAAACATTTACCTGGAGTACCGTATCCAGACGTATTCAGACGTTTATCTAAAGTACCCTTTCCAGATTTGTCCAGATGTTTACCTGAAGTACCGTATCCAGGCTTTCACCTGAAGTACTGTATCAAGACGTATCCAGACTTTCACCTGAAGTATCGTATCTAGATTTTTACCTGAAGTACCGTATCCAGACGTTTACCTGAAGTACCGTTTACAGACATTTTCCTGGAGTACCGTTTACAGACGTTTACCTGAAGTACCGTTTACAGACGTTTACCTGAAGTACCGTATCCAGACATTTATCAGAAGTACCGTATCCGAACATTTACCTGGAGTACCGTATCCAGACATTTACCTGGAGTACCGTATCCAGACGTTTACCTGGAGTACCGTATCCAAACGTTTACCTTAAGTACTGTATCCAAACGTATCCAGACATTTACCTGAAGTATCGTATCTATATTTTTACTTGAAGTACCGTATCCAGACCTTAACCTGAAGTACCGTAACCAGACCTTAACCTGAAGTACCGTATCCAGACCTTAACCTGAAGTACCGTATCCAGACCTTAACCTGGAGTACCGTATCCAGACGTTAACCTGAAGTACCGTATCCAGACGTTAACCTGAAGTACCGTATCCAGACGTTAACCTGAAGTACCGTATCCAGACGTTAACCTGGAGTACCGTATCCAGACGTTAACCTGGAGTACCGTATCCAGACGTTAACCTGGAGTACCGTATCCAGACGTTAACCTGGAGTACCGTATCCAGACGTTAACCTGGAGTACCGTATCCAGACGTTAACCTGGAGTACCGTATCCAGACCTTAACCTGGAGTACCGTATCCAGACCTTAACCTGGAGTACCGTATCCAGACCTTAACCTGGAGTACCGTATCCAGACCTTAACCTGGAGTACCGTATCCAGACGTTAACCTGGAGTACCGTATCCAGACGTTAACCTGAAGTACCGTATCCAGACGTTAACCTGAAGTACCGTATCCAGACGTTAACCTGAAGTACCGTATCCAGACGTTAACCTGAAGTACCGTATCCAGACGTATGTTGTTATCCGGTTGAGACCGAGACTACAGAGAGAAATGGTAGAGACTTATCGGAGTCTGGATGCCTACAATTACTTCTTTCCTTTACAATA
>NC_139593.1:3811973-3834473 GCF_946808225.1 Silurus aristotelis
GTGATGAGGCGTCCAGCAGAAATCCTTACTTTTCTCCATCTGCTATCTGTCTCCATGCTGTGCCTTGTGTGTGTGTGTGTGTGTGTGTGTGTGTGTGTGTGTGTGAATGGTGTTGTAAATCCTTATACAGAGCATATGAAGAGTAATCTGGTCTCTGCACCGGGTCCTGCTTAATCCTTTCCTCGGTGCAGCTCAGCATGCTGTGATACGGGGATCGTGTTAACACTCCACCTGTGAAGTCGAAAGGGGATGGGATGGGAATAGAGGCTTGTGGGTGTGTTTTGGGGAGTAGAGCAGGGGTGAGGATCGTGACCCATAATCTGGGATTAACCCTTGTCTGGTTGCCCGGGTGACCTTTGATCTGGAGTAGGGAGGAAGGGGGGGGATACATACACTGTCTGTGGGACGATTCATGAAGAGCATTTGGAGGAAATTAATGGAATTCAAATGATCCATGTCTTACTCTTTTCTTCTACCCATCATTATTATTATTCTTATTAATAATAATAATAATAATAATAATAATAATATTATTACTACTTTTGCACAGATGCATGGCCTCTCTGGGTTTCTGTACCTAATTAAAGCCATATCATTGTTCAGCTTTTTTCCAGCTCTCCTAAACCAGTGATCAGATGCACATAATGGTTTTTGAGAACATTGAGACATGACTGCTACGTCCCAAATGCTACTGTTTTTGAGAAGAGTTTATTCATATCGTAAAAAAAAAATAGCTGGGAAATCAACGTATGTACGAATGTAGCGCGACTATATTGGGTACCCAAACTAGCGCCTGTAAACACCCGAAAAATACCAGCTATCCAGAATGTTTTTCTTTTTATACCCTTGAATGAAAGTGCAGATTCAGATTGATCTATCACTGAGAACTAATTTTGGCATGTAAACTCTCATTTTACCTTGCTTCTATCGCTCGTTTACAGAGATCATCACCGGTTGAATCAGTGCTGGCCGAGACTTGTTTATTTTAGCCACACCCCCTTTGCCTGAGACTCCTCCTTCCTGTCTAAATTTATCCCACCCCATCGGGGTTGTGGACTCGTCACTGGCCAAGCCCACTCAGAAAACGTCCCAAAGGACATCCGATTGGGTTCTGCCCCCCAAAACGTTAGCAATGATTCATAAATGTAGCATGAATTTTGAAAAAGAAAAGAGGATCGCAGTCACAAAACAAATTTTTATCTTATGTTCTGCCAGGAAACAAGCTCCATCAAGTCATGTTCCTGAGAAAACATCTCACGAGAAAGCAGTGTGAAGCTAGCATGATATCGTCCTATCAGTCAGGTGTTAATCGGTCAACAGGTCAAAACCAGCCATTTTCCTAACCTTTCTCGCACTCGCTCAACACCTGAGCGTACTTCCTGCTGCGGAGACGAATCGCATGCAGGCTTGGCTTAGGTCGTAGGTGCGATTAAGTACGTTCATTCCATAATCAATCACTTTGATGAGCAGCTGTATTTTCCTGTATTTGTGGAAATTGAACCTACAGGACAGCACAACAATGTCGTCTCTGCAGTATGTTAGACGCAATACCTTCCACACTCTCTCCTCTGTGATAATATAATAATGTGGTTCAAATGTATGTATTAATGTGTGTATGGGGAATTTTCGGGCAGTGATTCTTTAACACTGTGTGTAACACGAAGTGATGGCTTTGAATGTCATTTTGATTAATATGATGCTGATGTTGGGGCAAATATATTATTTTGATGGTTTATTAAAAGTATGAAATATGTCTGGGTGTGCCGTTAGTTTTTTTTTTGGACATGGTTTGTGTGTGTATTTTGCCTTTTAATTGTCAGTGAAAGGTCCTCACAAAGAGAGCATAACCAGTGAGTGTATTTAACTAGAAATGATGTCAGTGGAAGGTCCTTACAATGCATAAAGATAACATGATAACTGTGAGTGTGTTGTCTAGTAAATCAGTGGGAGGTCCTCACAAAACAAAGATTGCACAACAAGTGTGTGTATTTTGCATTTTTATGTCAGTGGAAGGTCCTCACAAAACAAAGATTGCACAACAAGTGTGTGTGTGTGTATTTTGCATATTTATGATGTCAGTGGAAGGTCCTCACAAAACAGATTGCACAACAAGTGTGTGTGTATTTTGCATATTTATGATGTCAGTGGAAGGTCCTCACAAAACAGATTGCACAACAAGTGTGTGTGTGTGTATTTTGCATATTTATGATGTCAGTGGGGGAGGGGTGGCTCCAGCGGTTAAGGCGCTGGGTTGCCGATCGGAAGGTCGGGGGTTCAAGCCCCGGTATCGCTAAGCTGCCACTCTTGGGCCCTTGAGCAAGGCCCTTAACCCTCTATGCTCCAGGGGTCCCTTACGAGGGAACTATCAAGGTCCGTGGCGTGGGGCCGCCTTCCCGTGGGCTCACCACCTGCAGGAGGGACCGTAAGGGACGGTGCTGTGAGGATTGGGCAGCAGTCGAAGGCGGGGGCCTGCTTAGACTGCTGCCCCCGCGACCCGAATTACGGATAAGCGGGAGAAAATGGATGGGGTGGATGGATGATGTCAGTGGAAAGTCCTCACAAAACAAAGATTGCACAACAAGTGTGTGTGTGTGTGTATTTTACATATTAATTATGTCAGTGGAAGGTCCTCACAAAACAAAGATTGTAAAACACTTCAGTGTGGGCATGTGTAAGTTGCCTATTAATGGTGTCAAGTGTGTGTGTTGTCTAGTAATATCAATAGACGGTCCGGGCCTTACAAAGATCTCACAAACAGGGAGAGAGACTGTGTGTGTCGTAGGTACAATCAAGTAGATTCATTCTATAATCGATCACTTTGATGAGCAGCTGTTTTCTATTGTGAAAGGTCCTCACAAATCACAAAAATAACATGACAAGTGTGTGTTTGTTTGTTTGTCTAATAATAATAATGTCAGTGAAGAGTCCTCACAAAGATCGAATGAGAAAAGTGTGTGTGTCCGTCCAAGGGTCAGCGTGTCGAGTCTACGAGGTGCGCGCGTTGGTCTGTGCCAAGGTGACACGAGCGTGCAATAGAACCGGGTAGGGGGGTTGTGGGCGTGGCCAAAAAAGAGCCGTGCGTTTCCTGTCGGAATGAGCACGTGCTTCCGTGAGAGGTCCCTCCGTCAAGTCGCCGCCGCTGCCGTCGCGTGTGTGTCGTGTCGTGTCGTGTCCAGCCCCCTTTAAATCGCGCCCACGCCGTGAGGCTTTCCCCGGGGGGTTGCGTGTTTCTTTTCCGTCTCCTAAAGGAAACGTGCGCACGAGACGAGCAGGGGTCATGACGCTAGAGGCGATCCGGTACCGGGCCGGGTCTCTGCAGATCCTCAATCAGCTGCTGCTGCCGTGCGAGACGGTGTACGAGG
This sequence comes from Silurus aristotelis, assembly GCF_946808225.1. NCBI lineage: Eukaryota > Metazoa > Chordata > Actinopteri > Siluriformes > Siluridae > Silurus > Silurus aristotelis. The sequence goes on from NC_139593.1 coordinate 3,815,336, forward strand.
AGATCCGCTCGGTGCAGGACGGATACGAGGCCATCAAGAGCATGAAGGTAAGGAAAACAGGAAGTCCTCGCGCTTCTCTCACGGCTTTCCGGTTTCTAACAAAAAAATATTTCTCTCTCTTTTGATCGCTGGAGGATTTCTGGTTTTATTTAATATTTTTATGATTATGTTGCACGTGAACGTTTTAGACGCTTCTTTGTGTGTCAGCCGCTTTTGTTCGCCGGCGCGCGCACGCGTCCCTCCGTGCGCGTGCGTCGGCGTCTCCCGTATCCGTGTGCACGAAGACCAGAGCATCGCTCTCGGAATCCCGGAATCCCAGGATCTTCGGATCTCCAGCTCGGGGATCTGGTTTGCTCGACAGTGGGTTTTTTTTGGCAGAAGCTTCTCGTGCACACCGGTTTAATGCTCGGTGCTCGCGCCATGCTGTTACATCCGACCTACAGTATCTGCAGCATGAATTATTTTCCTCTTCATAAAATTAATAAATCCCGATACAGTCTGAAGTGGCCCGGTGTTGATCCACACTGAGGTGCTCCTGTGAGAACTTGTTTTCCTCAAGTGTTCATTGTATCAGATTTTTTTGCAGAACTGATTTTGACATCTACAAAATATTTAAGAGATCGGTTTCATAATCGTCTCATAATGAGACCATTATGAGTGTGATGTCATAATGATAAATTTCCCAGAGTATGATGTCATAATGTTGACGTGTTGATGTCATAATGTGGAAGGCTTTTACAGAGTATGATGTCATAATGTTGAAGGCTTTTACCAGAGTGTTGATGTCATAATGTTGAGGGCTTTTACAGAGTATGATGTCATAATGTTGAAGGCTTTTCCAGAGTATGATGTCATAATGTTGAGGGCTTTTCCAGAGTATGATGTCATAATGTTGAGGGCTTTTCCAGAGTATGATGTCATAATGTTGAAGGCTTTTCCAGAGTATGATGTCATAATGTTGAAGGCTTTTCCAGAGTATGATGTCATAATGTTGAAGGCTTTCCCAGAGTGTTGATGTCATAATGTTGATAGGCTTTGCCAGAGTGTTGATGTCATAATGTTGAGGGCTTTTCCAGAGTATGATGTCATAATGTTGAAGGCTTTTCCAGAGTATGATGTCATAATGTTGAAGGCTTTCCCAGAGTGTTGATGTCATAATGTTGAAGGCTTTTCCAGAGTGTTGATGTCATAATGTTGAAGGCTTTTCCAGAGTGTTGATGTCATAATCTTGAGGGCTTTCCCAGAGTGTTGATGTCATAATCTTGAGGGCTTTTCCAGAGTATGATGTCATAATGTTGAAGGCTTTGCCAGAGTGTTGATGTCATAATGTTGATAGGCTTTTCCAGAGTGTTGATGTCATAATGTTGATAGGCTTTTCCAGAGTGTTGATGTCATAATGTTGATAGGCTTTTCCAGAGTGTTGATGTCATAATGTTGATAGGCTTTGCCAGAGTGTTGATGTCATAATGTTGATAGGCTTTGCCAGAGTGTTGATGTCATAATGTTGATAGGCTTTGCCAGAGTGTTGATGTCATAATGTTGATAGGCTTTGCCAGAGTGTTGATGTCATAATGTTGAAGGCTTTTCCAGAGTGTTGATGTCATAATGTTGAAGGCTTTTCCAGAGTGTTGATGTCATAATCTTGAGGGCTTTCCCAGAGTGTGATGTCATAATGTTGATAGGTTTACCAGAGTGTTGATGTCATAATGCTGATAGTTTTTCCCGAGTGTGTGGTAAATATTGTTAAAGCTTTTAAAGTGGGCTGTCAAACAAATAGCGCGAGTCCCGCCGTCCCGCTTGTTGTAATGTTTTGTTTGAAAGTTGTTTAGAAGTTTTTTTTAAGGCTAATAAAATAATACAAATAATAATAATTTTAAATTGCTTTATTTTATTATCAGTATAATAGTTATAATAGAGTTGATGGCCTTTTCTTAGAATGTGGGGTCAAAATGTTGGTAGCGTTTCCCCGTATTGATGTCATAATTGTAATAACTTTTTCATAAAGCTAATAATTATATGAAGCACAATGGCAGTACCCTACTAAGAGTATTATACAATAAAGTAAATACTTTTTCCAGTGTGTGATGTCATAAAGAAAATAACCTTTATAAACCATGATCTCATAAATGGCACAATCCCTCCTGGAATATCTTGTCATGAAGGCAGTATATTTTCTCAGAGTGCGAGATCACAATAGTAACAACCTCCCTCACAGTGTGACTTTTTATAATAATCCTGTTAACCTGATATGTATAATGTCACAACAGTTTCGACTTTCACTAGTGTGTGACCAAAACGATGTTATGTAACAGTTCATGTAACATCATATATACAGTGCCTTGCGAAAGTATTCGGCCCCCTTGAACTTTGCGAACTTTTGCCACATTTCAGGCTTCAAACATAAAGATATGAAACTGTAATTTTTTGTGAAGAATCAACAACAAGTGGGACACAATCATGAAGTGGAACGAAATTTATTGGATATTTCAAACTTTTTTAACAAATAAAAAACTGAAAAATTGGACGTGCAAAATTATTCAGCCCCCTTTACTTTCAGTGCAGCAAACTCTCTCCAGAAGTTCAGTGAGGATCTCTGAATGAGATATCAGACCACTGCAAATCTACCAAGACCTGGCCGTCCCTCTAAACTTTCAGCTCATACAAGGAGAAGACTGATCAGAGATGCAGCCAAGAGGCCCTTGATCACTCTGGATGAACTGCAGAGATCTACAGCTGAGGTGGGAGACTCTGTCCATAGGACAACAATCAGTCGTATACTGCACAAATCTGGCCTTTATGGAAGAGTGGCAAGAAGAAAGCCATTCCTTAAAAAATATCTATAAAAAGTGTCATTTAAAGTTTGCCACAAGCCACCTGGGAGACACACCAAACATGTGGAAGAAGGTGCTCTGGTGAAACCAGAGCACCAAAGAAGAAGGTGCTCTGGTGAAATCAGATGAAACCAAAATCGAACTTTTTGGCAACAATGCAAAACGTTATGTTTGGCGTAAAATCAACACAGCTCATCACCCTGAACACACCATCCATCTTAGCTTCTAAGCTAAGAAATATGTTATCTATATCTGATGCAGAGAAGCTCGTCCATGCGTTTATGACCTCTAGAATAGACTACTGTAATGCATTACTAGGTGGATGTCCTGCATCATTAATAAACAAGCTTCAGTTAGTTCAGAATGCCGCAGCAAGAGTTCTTACTAGGTCAAGAAAATACGATCATATAACCCCAATCTTATCGTCCCTACATTGGCTTCCTATTAAGTTTCGAATAGACTACAAACTACTGCTACTCACTTATAAAGCACTAAATGGTTTGGCTCCCATGTATCTATCCAGTCTCTTAACACGCTACAATCCGTCACGCTCCCTGAGATCTCAAAACTCTGGGCTTCTAGTAGTTCCTAGAATAGCAAAGTCCACTAAAGGCGGTAGAGCATTTTCACATTTAGCTCCTAAACTCTGGAATAGTCTTCCTGACAGTGTTCGGGGTTCAGATACACTCTCCCAGTTTAAGTGCAGATTAAAAACATATCTTTTTAGCAAAGCCTACACATAACACACATCACACACATCACATCACAACCTTGTGCTCCAGAACATCTGATCACATGCACATTATCAACTTGTGCTGTTAATATCATGAACAGCAGCTACGCTAATTCCTCTCCACTGCTTCTCTTTCTCTCCCCATCCCGAGGCTTCCTGAGGTTTGGCCAGCTCCAGTCACGTCCCACCTCGTGAAGATTATGGACCTATGGATGATCATGGAGAAGTAGATGCCGAGTGTTTAAAGGCCCTGGCATGGAGAAGCTGATGCTGGATCTATGATGATCACAAATTGTTCTGTATTGTTGAAAGATTTATGACCAAACTTTTGATGTCACCCATATGAGGATGGGTTCCCCTTTGAGTCTGGTTCCTCTCAAGGTTTCTTCCTCATATCATCTAAGGGAGTTTTTCCTTGCCACTGTCGCCACGGCTGCTCATCAGGGACAAACGCACACCATTCACCTTCACTGTTGTTTTCTGTAAAGCTGCTTTGAGACAATGTCTGTTGTGAAAAGCGCTATACAAATAAACTTGACTTGACTTGACTTGACCATCCCCACTGTCAAACATGGTGGTGGCAGCATCATGGTTTGGGCCTGCTTTTCTTCAGCAGGGACAGGGAAGATGGTTAAAATTGATGGGAAGATGGATGGAGCCAAATACAGGACCATTCTGGAAGAAAACCTGATGGAGTCTGCAAAAGACCTGAGACTGGGACGGAGATTTGTCTTCCAACAAGACAATGATCCAAAACATAAAGCAAAATCTACAATGGAATGGTTCACAAATAAACATATCCAGGTGTTAGAATGGCCAAGTCAAAGTCCAGACCTGAATCCAATAGAGAATCTGTGGAAAGAACTGAAAACTGCTGTTCACAAATGCTCTCCATCCAACCTCACTGAGCTCGAGCTGTTTTGCAAGGAGGAATGGGCAAAAATTTCAGTCTCTCGATGTGCAAAACTGATAGAGACAAACCCCAAGCGACTAACAGCTGTAATCGCAGCAAAAGGTGGCACTACAAAGTATTAACTTAAGGGGGCTGAATAATTGTGCACGCCCAATTTTTCAGTTTTTATTTGTTAAAAAAGTTTGAGATATCCAATACATTTCGTTCCACTTCATGATTGTGTCCCACTTGTTGTTGATTCTTCACAAAAAATTACAGTTTTATATCTTTATGTTTGAAGCCTGAAATGTGGCAAAAGGTCGCAAAGTTTAAGGGGGCTGAATACTTTCGCAAGGCCCTGTGTGTATATATATATATATATATATATATATATAATTTCATTCCCCTTTCAAATGTACCGTATTAATTGCCCTAATGACCCTTCCATCTCTTTAACCCCTCAGGTGCGTGGCGCTCCTGCCATTGCCATTGTAGGCTGCCTGAGCATGGCAGTGGAGCTGAGGGCAGGTGCCGGGGGCGAAGACCCCGTGTCCTTCATCAGGGAGTCTCTGTGTCACCTGACCTCAGCACGACCCACTGCCGTCAACATGGGGCGAGCGGCGCGAGAGCTAATGGAGTTCACTGAGAACGAGAGCATGGAGAAAGGTGGAGAGCAACTCAGAGAAAGGTAACTGGGCATTGAATTAAAGTCCCCACAACATCACGACTCCTGGTAGAGATTTTACATGAAGAAAAATGACTGATGTTCTAGAATTCAGTGGAACAGCACATACCTGAAACATACCAAGAAACCTACATATTAGCTATAGCAATTATTTTCTGTGGTAGGTTTAAATATAACAACAATTTCCTGTAGTAGATTCAGATATAACAATTCATTTGTGTGGTAGATTTTGGTAGTAATAATAATTTCCTGTGGTAGATTTAGAACAATAACTTTTTTTAGAAACTTTAGCTATTAGAACATCTTCCTGTGGTAGATTTAGTGTATAACATTACAGTTTTGTGAAAAATTTAGCTAGAACAATAACTTTCTGTGGTAAATTTAGCTACATTGGTAGTGGCACTTTTTCCACATTTTATGTTACAGCTTTATTACAAAATAAATTAAATTCATTATTTTCCTCAAAATTCTACAAATAAAACCCTATAATGACACCGTGAAATAAGTTTGTTTAAAATCTTTGCAAATGTATTATAAAAAAAAAAATCGCATGTACATAAGTATCACAGCCTTTGCCATGACACTTAAAATTGAGCTCAGGTGCATCCTGTTTTCACTGATACTCCTTGAGATGTTTCTACAACTTGATTGTAGTCCACTTGGAATAAATGTTTAGACATGATGTGGAAAGGCACACACTTGTCTATAGAAGGTCCCACAGTTAACGGTTCATGTCAGAGCACAAACCAAACCATGAAGTCCAAGGAATTTTCTGTAGACCTCAGAAACAGGATTGTATCAAGGCACAATTTCTGCAGGTCCCAATAAGCACAGTGGCCTTCATCAGCCTTGAATGGAAGAAGTTTGGTACCACCAGGACTCTTCCTTGAGCGGAGTCGCCCAGCCAAAATGAGCAATCGGGGGAGAAGGGTCTTAGTCAGGGAGGTGCACTTTGAAAGAGCTCCAGTGTTTCTTTGTGGAGAGAGGAGAACCTTCCAGAAGAACCACCGTCTGGAAGGTTCTCCTCTCTCCACAGAGAAAAACCGACCTGGAGTTTGCCAAAAGGCACCGGAAGGACTCTTAGACCATGAGAAACAAAGATTAAACTTTTTGGTCAAATTGCTAAGCGTGATGTTGGGAGGAACCCAGGCACCGCTCATCACCTGACCAATACCATCCCTAAAGTGAAGCATGGTGGTGGCAGCAGGAGGAACTGGAAGACTACAGCGGTTCATCTTTCAACAGGACAAAGACCTTAAACACACAGCTTAGATAACAAACAAGTGGCTACGGGACGACTCTGTGAATGTCCTCGAGTGGCCCAGCCAGAGCCCAGACCTGACTGAATTATTTTTTTTTATAAATTTCCAAAGATTTCAAACAAATTTCTTTTATGTTGTCATTGTGGGGTTTTGTTTGTAGAATTGTGAGGAAAATAATGAATTATTATGGTATAAAGCTGTAAAATAACAAAATGTGGAACAAGTGAAGTGCTGTGAAAAGTTTCCTGAAGCACAGTATCTATATGTGGTAAGTTTAGCTTTATTGATAACTTCTTATGAGAAATGTAGCTATAATCACACCTTCCTGAGGTAACTTTATCTATATTAATAACTTCCAGTCTAGTTACAAAAACAACTTCCTGAGGTAACCTCCTGTCAAAAATGTATTAATAACGGTCTTTATTTTTTTCGGCCCTGCCTCTCTGCAGCGTCATTGGTTGGATTGAGGAGATGCTGGAACGAGACGTGAACGATAACCGGAAGATTGGTAACTATGGCGCCCAGCACATCCTGTCCGGTGTGCCGAGAGACTCCGTCACCATCCTCACACACTGCAACACGGGCAGCCTGGCCACCGCTGGATATGGCACCGCTCTCGGTGTGTGTGTGTGTGTGTGTGTGTGTGTGTGTGTGTGTGTGTGTGTGTGTGTGTGTGTGTGTGTGTGTGTGTGTGTGTGTGTGTGTGTAAGAACTGGGGATATAATCCAGGTTGTGACCTGTGTGTGTGTGTGTGTGTGTGTGTGTGTGTGTGTGTGTGTGTGAGAACTGGGGATATAATCCAGGTTGTGACCTGTGTGTGTGTGTGAGAACTGGGGATATAATCCAGGTTGTGACCTGTGTGTGTGTGTAGGAGTGGTGAGGTCACTGCATGCTCTGGGTCGTCTGAAGCGGATGTACTGTACGGAGACCAGGCCGTATAACCAGGGAGCGCGACTCACAGCGTACGAGGCCGTAGCCGAGGGTTTTCCATCTACGCTCATCGCAGACAGCATGGCCGCTCTCGCCATGAGGGAGAAAGGCATCACAGGTGTGTGTGTTTGTGTGTGTGTGTGTGTGTGTGTGAGATTTAATCCTAAAACCTAATCAAATGAAAAGTAGAAAAAACTTTGATTTTGAAAATTTTTTTACTTTTCATCAGTGAAATTCCCGCCTCCTTTGCATTTTCATTGGTTATTTCAAGTAAATTTTATTGTGTATCTCTCTGTGTGTGTGTGTGTGTGTGTGTGTGTGTGTGTGTGTGTGTGTGTGTGTGTGTGTGTGTGTGTGTGTGTAGCGGTCGTCGTCGGGGCAGATCGGGTTGTTGCTAATGGTGACACGGCTAACAAAGTGGGAACGTACCAGCTAGCCATTGCTGCAAAGCATCATGGGATACCATTCTACGTGGCAGCTCCCAGCACATCATGTGACCTGAGTCTGGAGAGTGGGAGAGACATAGTGATCGAGGAGAGACCACCGGAGGAGCTCACCAACATCAACGGTGTTCCTGTCGCTGCTCCAGGTGTGTGTGTGTGTGTGTGTGTGTGTGTGTGTGTGTGTGTGTGTGTGTGTGTGTGTGTGTGTGTGTGTGTGTGTGTGTGTGTGTGTGTGTGAGCTCTCCTTCAAAGCCTCGTCTCCCTCCCACACACACACATTTTTAAAGTGTGAGTGTCTTTTAATTAAACATTTTTGAAGTGTGTGTGTGTGTGTGTTTGCGTGTGAGAGAGACGGCAAGTGTGCCAATGGTTTAATTAACATCAGGCTGTGTAATAAGTGTGTGTGTGTGTGTGTGTGTGTGTGTGCTGGGGAGAAGAGGTTGAAAGCAGACAGACACTAATCTGAGGTCAGTCTTACAGTGTGACACATAGCACACTCTCACAGATCTATTACACAGCCTGCCACACACACACACACACACACACACACACACACCGTCTAATCATGTGACTGTGTGAATAGATGAGTATATGATGATGAGGCCATGAGCTCAGAAACAGGGTGTGTGTGTGTGTGTGTGTCCTCAAACACCTCCATCCTCTGCTTTTCTTTTTATTCCCTCTCTTTCCTTCCATTTTCTTTCCCAATTCACTTCAATCACTTTTTTCTCTCACTTGCTCGTGCTCCCTCTTTCTTTATAATGTTCTGTCTTTTTCCTCTCTCTCTTTCTCTTCCCCCTCTTTCTCTCTGTGCCCTCCATCGTGTCTTCTTTCTTTTTTTGTGTCCCATGTTTTTCACTTTCTTTGTGCCTTCAATTTTGTGTCTCTCTCTCTCTCTCTCTCTCTCTCCGATTTCTGTACACCCCCACTCGGTTGCTCTCTGAGACGTCCCCTGGTTCTCTCTGCAGGTATCAGCGTGTGGAACCCGGCGTTTGACGTCACTCCCCATCAGCTGATAACAGGGGGGATCATCACGGAGCTCGGTGTCTTCCTGCCCTCTGAGCTGCAGGCTGCTCTCACCGGCCGTCTCACCGCCCTGTAGGCTCTACGCCGCCCCCACAGGGCACAGTGTGTTACTGCACTTTCATTACCACCTTACAGCTCATGCCCTCGTTCCCTTTCTTTCACACACACACACACACACACACACACACACACACACATGCAGAGGGAAGTGTAAATTACACCACCACGCATTTTCACACTCTTACACCGACTGGAACACTTTTATATCACACACAAGGCTGTTTCAGTTTTCCACAACCCATCATTTTTATTCTTTTATCACTTCTCATGCCCTTCTCTTTCCCCTCTTTCTCGCTCGGCTTTAGTCCTCACCGAACGGGTGTGTGTGTGTGTGTGTGTGTGTGTGTGTGTGTGTGTGTGTGTGTGTGTGTGTGTGTGTGTGTGTGTGTGTGTGTGTGACGGTTATGATTTCAGAGCGCAGCTCCCACCACGGTGTCTATAATGACCTCACTTCACATGTATCCACATCTTTCGTTCTAAAGAATTCACTTCGAGTTTGGTTCTTATCTCCCAAAAAAAAGGGCTATCCAATAGTGTATGTGTATAAAATCAGCCACAACCACACACACACACACACACACACACACACACAATATTTACAAGTGTAAAGATAGTATTTCTAACTTGGTTAAAGCCACAAAGCCTGAAATCAGCCACTGAAATAATAACGATGGAAAAAGTAATGTGACTTTAGGATTTATTTAGGATTCTCACATCAACACTTTGTCCGTCAGTCATTCTCTCCAAGTATTATAAAACAAAAAAAATCAATATATCCATGCTAAAACAAAGCTGGAACTTGGCCACGACCAGTTCCCCGAAAGCTCCATGATCCACAGAGCTCTGTTTTTTTTTTTAGTCGGGAAAATCTGGAATCTGTGTAGCCTCCTTTTTGTTCTACACTCCTGAGCAAAAAAAAATGGGCCACATTACTCAGAATCCTCTGTTCCTACTTCTTCTGTTTCATCCTCACCATGAACATCTCTCAATCCACCCACAGGATTTAAATAAAGCTCATGTAGAGGGCAGGCAGCCTTACTGAAGTGTAGACCTGGAGAACGGGGAGGAGCAGGGACCTGGTAAAGGTGGCAGGTCGGTTGGGAACAACGACATTTTCCTCAGATTTGTTGCTAAAACGCTAAAAAAAAGGCTTCTTTGGGATTATATTCGTCGATCTCTATCCAGACGCATGTTTTTTTCCACCATATTGATTTACAGGAACTTTCAACTATATTGCATTGAATTTTCCATTTTCTTGGAAAGTTGTTCACCTCAGCAGAAGTAGAAGAAAGAACAGTGGCTCAGAAGAGTTTTTGCTCAATTTCTGACCAATAATTCGGTGTTATGTTCATTAAATATTTAAATGTATTACCAAATACTAAAAGCCCTTTTTTTGGGGTGTGGCTCTTTTTTTTTTTTTCTCAGGAGTGTGTTACGGTCCATGTATGTTGCATTCATTTGTTTGAAAATTATTACAGAACCAAGTATTTTATGGCTTGCACTGGAACATTTGTTTGTTTTTCCCATAAAATGATTTTTAAAAAATAATAATTTTGATTTTGTTTTTATTTCTGCTTGTTTCACCAGATATCATGCAGTTAGTTCCCCCAAGTTATGATAGATGTGCGTTACAATGACCCAGGAATACTAAAGAATGGTGATCAGTATGGGGTAGTAAACTGTAATATTAATAATGTAACAAATTACAGCTCATAATGTAGCAAAATAGAGCAATTTACACTACTGTAACATATAAACTTTAGAGTACATGTTTGATCTGGCGCTAATAAAGAGAGAGGCGAGCTAAAATTAGGCTTTCAAACACCATTGGCAAGTGTAAGGCGTCTCACAATGCGGGAGACACGAACGTCCTGACTTAATGTAGCGTACAAAAATTGTAACAGTTGGACAATTTTTCCGTATAGCTATCGTCATCGTAAGAACAAAAAACCCTGAATTGAACCTTCGTAACTCAGGGGCGGCATGCATTCACAAACCCAAGAACTTGTCCGCTTTTCTACAGACATCTCTTTTAAAAAAAAAAACAAAAAAAAAAACAAAAAAAAACAACCAAATCTGTAAAAGTGAATTTTCGATGTTTTCACAAATGACAATGCGGATAATCCTGACGTGTTCAGACTTCTTTATCTTTATGATCTTTATCATGTAGTGATGTGTATTGTGGGTTCTTCAGGAACTAAAGATGTCTGATCTGGTCAGTAATCAGCATTCGGGTCAGTCAGGATCGGTGATGAGGTCCAGACTAAAAGTGATTTCAAACGAGTGTAAAACAAGCAGAGGTGAAATATCTGACTTTCTATTAATGATAATAGTTTTAAAGGCGCAATCGGTCATTTCCGAATGAACACAACACACACACACACACACAAATCTCCAATGAGCTAAAACACTACCACACACACTTGTATTATCGTCTGCCCAGAAAATATTCAACTTTATTAAATGAATTGACCACACATCCGTCTTAGAGCAGAAATTACCTAGACTTCCAAAGCGGTAATTCATTTACTAACCCAAATGTGTGGTATGTGCGTCATTACTTTTTGTGCGTCGCCCTTTTTCACGACACAGACCGAAGCTTTAGATTGTAAAATGAGGTAAAAACGCCTCAGCACTGCCACCAGGACAAACGTCTGAGCCGTCGTTCCCCGCGTTACTGTTATCACTCATTCGTTCACACGGGCAGATCAGCGAGGAAACGACACGTGAAGAAATTTGTTTCGGGCCACGAGGTGAACGTCTGCGGCTAAAGATTGTGATCTTTATTATCCAAATTCACACGTTTTCTTTTTCGGGTATACAGTCGATACATTTGGTGGAAACGTTTCAAAAAGTTTAGTACGAGTTTAAATTTGCAGGTCATTAATTTATTATTATTTTCTAACAAATTTATTTACACAGATTTATTATAAAAGTTCACACGTTTCTCATTTTTATTCTCTCTTTCTTTCTGCCTCGCTCTTTTCCTTTCTATATCTCTCCCTCCTTCTATCTATCTATCTATCTATCTATCTATCTATCTATCTATCTATCTATCTATCTATCTATCTATCTATCTATCTATCTATCTATCTATCTACTCTCTTTCTCTCTTTTTTTTTTAATCTAACACCCTCTCTCCCTCTTTCGATTTCTTTTTGTAAATGTCTCTCTCTCATACCCCACTCTTTTTTTTTTTCTTTTCTTGTACTATCCCTCCCTCCCTCGGAGTCTACATTGTTGAGGTATTCACAAGGGTTTTAGCTTCAGGACTGTTTGCTAGCTATGAGTACAAAGTTGATCCCGATGGATAATTATGTTAAAACTCTGTACATCGTTTTTACGGGCCGGAATGTTTTTTTTTCTTCCCTCTTTTTATTTTGTTCGAGGTTTTTATTTAAGGGTGGGGAACGCATGAACGGCCTGGAAAGGAAACCTGGCATGATGAAACACACCATCCAGAGCATCTATGTGTTTAAACCAGTCGTATCACCAACAAGTCTGGGTTGGGTTTCCTTGAATCCTTGAGCTGGTGTTTATACAATACTGTGTTTTAAAAAAGAAAAGTGTGTATTTTTTATTTTGTATAGAGGAACATACACAAAGCTGTAGCAGAACCGTCACTGTTCATGTGTTCAAGTAGATTTTATTCAGTTAAAAAGACAAGGTTTCACGTTTGCTACGCTTTAGCTGATTCTCATGTGTACGCGCACACACACACACACACACACACACACACACACACACACACACACTAGGTTGCCAGAGTTATGGGAATTCCTCAACCTCGTAGCTTTGAGGAAAACCTTACAGGTCTGATAGTCTGTGTGTAACATGACCGACTGTACATCATGAGTAGACCTGGGATTAAAAAAAAGTGGCAATTATGTGTGTATATGTGTAAACAATTCATGTGTATTCTGTATATTTACAATTTGTGGTTGTTGGTAACGAAACCTGTTTAAACTCTGTAATGGGAAAGGCTTTTTTCACACACACTGGGTCTTCATACACCCAATAGCATGTCTCGAACACGTACACACACTTGAGCCATGTGCCAAACCTCAACTACTCAGTATTTTATAGTGCTCATCGTGTGCCTGAGTTTCCTGAGGTCATTATCGATTTGTTTTAAAGAATTGAATCCCATACCTGTCCTGTTTTCTTTTTGCTAAAAAAAAAACACTTCCTGGTCTTGTGTTGAGGAAATTTGACCTTGAATTTTAAGCAAGGACACGAGGAGCTCTGAGTGTTTGGTGGACAAGCTGGTGCGAGTTTGAGAAGACCTTCTCCGTCCCGATATTTATTCAAATTTAATATAACCGATTATCCACTCTCCTGCTTTTCTGTTTTGTATAACGTCTGGCAGAGTGTGAAGTAAAAAAAAATGCACACGTTACGATTTTTTTATACGTATGTATATGAATATAATACTGTATACAGCTTACATATACTACAAAACCTTCTGTTTCACATCGATACAATAAAAAGCAATGCATTTCTCGACTCATTTATTTGATGGTCTGTGGTTTTATTTTTGTTCATTTGTATTTACATTCTGTGATTTAAAAAAAATTAAATAATAGAAAGATTGAAATGAAAACGTATTAAAAAAAACTAAACTTGTATGATTATATAAAAAACTATAAGAAATTATTTACTTGCCTATCAGCACAGGGTCAGCTATGATACAGTGGCCCCTGATGCAGACAGGGTTGAGGGCCTTACTCAAGGGCCCAACAGTGCCAGTGCAGCAGTGCTGGGGTTTAAACTTCAAACCTTCATCTACAGTGCATCCAGAAAGTATTTGCTTCACTTTTCCCACATTTTATGCTACAGCTTTATTCCAAAAATGGATTAAATTCATTATTTTACTCAAAAAGTCTACCAACAAAACCCCATAATGACAACATGAAAGAAATGAATTAAAAATCTTTACAAATGTATTAAAAATTAAAAACACGTACATAAATATTCACAACTTTCACTCAATACTTTGTTGAAGCTCCTTTGGCACCATTTACAGCCTTTTTGAGTTTAATGCTAAAAGCTTGACACCTATTTTTGGGGCAGTTCCTTCAATTCTTCTTAGAAGAACCTCTCAAGCTCCATCAGGTTGGATGGAGAGTGTCGGTGCACAGAGATTTTCAGATCTCTCCAGAGATGTCCAGTCGGGTTTAAGTCTGGGCTCTGGAGCAGGTTTTCATAAAGGATGTCTTTTTACATTGCTACATTCATCTTTCTCTTGATCCTGACTTGTCTCCCAGTTCCTGCCGCTGAAAAACATCCCCACAGCATGATGCTGCCACCATCATGCTTCACTGTAGGGATGGTATTGGCCATGTGATGAGCAGTGCCTGGTTTCCTCCAGACATGGAGTTTGGCATTTAGGCCAAAAAGTTTAATTTCTCAGGGTCTCCCTGACTAAGGTCCTTCTCCTCGATCGCTCGGTTTGGGGAAAAAAGTCCAAACTTTTCCCATTTACGGATAATGGAGGCCACTGTGCTCATTTGGACTTTGCAGAAGTTTTCCTGTTCCCTTCCCCACATCTGTGCCTCAATACAATCCAGTCTCTGAGGTCTACAGACAGTTTCTTGGACTTCATGGTTTGGTTTGTGCTCTGAGATGTAATGTAATGTTCTACAGACTGGTGTGTCTTTCCACATTATTAGTCCAATCAACTGAAGGTACCACAGGTGGACTCCAATCAAGTTGTAGAAACGTCTCAAGGATGATCAGTGGAAACAGGAGGCACCTGAGCTCCATTTCGAGTGTCCTGTCAAAGGCTGTGATACTAATGTACATGAGTTCTTTCATTTTTTTTTTTGTAATAAATTTGCAAAGATTTCAAACAAACTTCTTTCGCGTTGTAATTATGGGGTTTTGTTTGTAGAATTTTGAGTAAAATAATGACTTTAATCCGTAAAAAAAAAAAAAGGCTGTAACATAAATTTATTTTTGAATAGTGAAGAGCTGTGAATACTTTCAGGATGCACTGTATGGTGCTTGAGCTCGAATTCTTGACCATCATCTGCAATGCTATCAATGCCATCTATTATGCTGGGACTTAAATCCCCAACTTCATCTGTTTTTCTTGAGTTCGAACCCTCATCCCAAAGTTGTTTAATAGGGTTATAGCAGGAGAAGGTGAAATGTCATGGTCCCACATACTTTAGTCCATATAGTGTATACAGTATCTCACAAAAGTAAGTGCACCCCTTACATTTCAGCAACCATTTAATTATATTTTGTAAGGGATGACACTATAGAAATAAACATTTTTTTTTAGATTAGGCAATGTGCAGTTTGTATACAGTACAGATTTACTGTCCTCTGAAAATATCTCAACAGAACCTTCATCCACACGCTTCTGCTTTTTGAAGGATGAAACGGTAGGATTGAGATGCACAGCCACCAAAAACCTCAGCTTCCTCCACCCGTCTTTTCCTCAGACCTTCCAGCAGTAGTTTGCCTACAAATTCACGTTGTTGCTTAATTAAGAGCAACACTTTACATAAGAAATGATGGAACTCCATGTGGACAGGACGGGACACAGGCTTATGTGCGCATGTCACAAAATTATTCCAATTGAAAGCACCTGCACATGTAAACACCATATCGGATTAGAGAACGTCTCATTAAACAGTCCACTGAATATCTATTAAAACCTTAATTTCAACTACTTAAATTTTTTTTTAGCAAAGTGTGTGTATACGGTTCAGTTCTGAATCGTCATTTGAGCTGTGCATTGCTACACAGTCATGAACAGCAGAGTGAACAGCAGTGAACTGAGCACACAGCCCTGAGGGGCCCCAGTGCTCAGTGTGTTGGTGCTGGAAATCCTGTTCCCGATCCGGACTGACTGGGGTCTCCCAGTCTTGAGTCCATAATCCAGTTGCAGAGGGAGGTCTTCAGGCCCAGTAGGCTCAGCTACTTAATGATGAGAGATGATTGTGTTGAATGCTGAACTGAAGTCTATGAACAGCATTTGTACATGTCCTTATTGTGCAGGTGGGTGAGGGCTACATGGAGGGCCGAGGAGATGGCATCATCCGTGAAACAGTTTGGACGATATGCAAACTGCATGGGGTCCATTGAGGGTGGATCTTGATATACTTGAATGAAGCACTTCATTACAATGGGTGTAAGTTGCGACAGGACAATAGTCATTGAGGCAGGAGACGGTAGACTTCTTTGGCCGTCTCTAGATTTTAGCAGCACACGCTCTTTTGCGGACATCCACGGCTTCTGGTTGGAGCGTGTAGTGATGGTCTTGGAGATGATCACATCATCAATGCTCTTGCTGATGTACAGTGAGGAAAATAAGTATTTGAACACCCTGCTATTTTGCAAGTTCTCCCACTTAGAAATCATGGAGGGGTCTGAAATGGTCATTGTAGGTGCATGTCCACTGTGAGAGACATAATCTAAAAAAAAAAATCCAGAAATCACAATATATGATTTTTAAACTATTTATTTGTATGATACAGCTGCAAATAAGTATTTGAACACCTGTCTATCAGCTAGAATTCTGACCCTCAAAGACCTGTTAGTCTGCCTTTAAAATGTCCACCTCCACTACATTTATTATCCTAAATTACATGCACCTGTTTGAGGTCGTTAGCTGCATAAAGACACCTGTCCACCCCGTACAATCAGTAAGAATCCAACTGCTAACATGGCAAAGACCAAAGAGCTGTCCAAAGACACTAGAGACAAAATTGTACACTTCCACAAGGCTGGAAAGGGCTACAGGGAAATTGCCAAGCAGCTTGGTGAAAAAAGGTCCACTGTTGGAGCAATCATTAGAAAATGGAAGAAGCTAAACATGACTGCCAATCTCCCTCGGACTGGGGCTCCATGCAAGATCTCACCTCGTGGGGTCTCAGTGATCCTAAGGAAGGTGAGATATCAGCCCAGAACTACATGGGAGGAGCTGGTCAATGACCTGAAAAGAGCTGGGACCACCATTTCCAAGGTTACTGTTGGTAATACACTAAGACAACATGGTTTGAAATCATGCATGGCACGGAAGGTTCCCCTGCTTAAACCAGCACATGTCCAGGCACGTCTTAAGTTTGCCAATGACCATTTGGATGATCCAGAGGAGTCATAGGAGAAAGTCATGTGGTCAGATGAGACCAAAATAGAACTTTTGGGTCATAATTCCACTAAACGTGTTTGGAGGAAGAAGAATGATGAGTACCATCCCAAGAACACCATCCCTACTGTGAAGCATATGGGTGGTAGCATCATGCTTTGGGGGTGTTTTTCTGCACATGGGACAGGGCGACTGCACTGTATTAAGGAGAGGATGACCGGGGCCATGTATTGCGAGATTTTGGGGAACAACCTCCTTCCCTCAGTTAGAGCATTGAAGATGGGTCGAGGCTGGGTCTTCCAACATGACAATGACCCGAAGCACACAGCCAGGATAACCAAGGAGTGGCTCTGTAAGAAGCATATTAAGGTTCTGGCGTGGCCTAGCCAGTCTCCAGACCTAAACCCAATAGAGAATCTTTGGAGGGAGCTCAAACTCCATGTTTCTCAGGGACAGGCCAGAAACCTGACTGATCTAGAGAAGATCTGTGTGGAGGAGTGGGCCAAAATCCCTCCTGCAGTGTGTGCAAACCTGGTGAAAAACTACAGGAAACGTTTGACCTCTGTAATTGCAAACAAAGGCTTCTGTACCAAATATTAACATTGACTTTCTCAGGTGTTCAAATACTTATTTGCAGCTGTATCATACAAATAAATAGTTAAAAAAAAAACTTACATTGTGATTTCTGGATTTTTTTTTTTAGATTATGTCTCTAACAGTGGACATGCACCTACGATGACAATTTCAGACCCCTCCATGATTTCTAAGTGGGAGAACTTGCAAAATAGCAGTGTTCAAATACTTATTTTCCTCACTGTAGCTGGTCACTGTTGATGTGAACCTCCAAGTTGATGAAACCGCCAATGGTTGCAGCCTCACTAAACATGTCCCAGTCAGTGCACTCAAAACAGTCCTGAAGAGCAGAAGCGGCTCCTGCTGGCCAGGTTTTTACCTGTTACACAACCGGTTTAGAGCGTCTGACGAGCGGCCTGTATGCTGGAATCAGCATAATAGAGATGTGGTCTGACTAGCAGGGGTAGGGGCAGGGCTTTGTACGGTACACACCAGGGATGTTTGAAGCAGTGGTGAATTCCCGTGGTTAATAAAATGGCCTTACAGTCACGAACTGCACTAGCGATGAGCAATAGCGTGAGTCAAACACAGAGTTCTTGCACCATTCTCTGTTGATATAAACACATTTTCATTATTGGAACTATAGTCAAAGTTGGTGTATGTGTATGTGTTGGGGATCTGCGTATTGAAAATGTAACATTTTATTTTATTTTTTAAATAAATCAAATGAACTAAATGACTCAAAAAAAAAAAAAAAAAGATCCGGTTATTTTGAAGAATTCGATTCAAAGAATCGAGTCACTAAAATGATCCGAACTTTCCATCACTAGCACAGGTCAAAGAGGGGACCGGGGAGTGGGCGGGCATTGGAAGGCTGGTCGGTGACGTCACTCGGGCTCTTTAGCCAATCAGATGCTGTGTGTGAAGACACCGCGCTTCCGGGTCAGGCGCGAGCGCGAGGTTCGGCGGGAGAGCCGGAAGTTTCGCAAAGCTACGAAACAAACGAGCAATAAATACATTAATTGAAATATATAAAATATACATATTACAAAAACAGGAATATGGCTAAATCTAAAGTTAAATAGGCTTAAAGGTCGCTTTCGAAGCGTTTTGGAGGAAAGGAGGAAAAACCGGAAGTTCCTTAAGTCTCGCCGATTAGCTTAGCTTAGCTTAAGAGGGGAAGGAGAGGGGGTGAAAAAGGACGGAACCAGTCACAAAATATAAAATAAATTAAACATATAGAAAGCTTTCATTTGTTTTAGCCGAATACGGATTTTGTTTTTTCTATTCATCCGGGGTTTTTTTTTTTTGTTCCCTAGTCAGAAAAGTTACATATTCACATAGACGCGAACGCGCACGCACGGACCCGGGCGCGCGCTTTGGCACGCACCGACCTGCAGGCCTGCATGAGGAAAGAAACGGAACCATAGTGTTATTATTTTTATTTTTATAGTAATTTATAACTGGGAAAATGTCGGCTCAGGCGCAGATGCGGGCCATGCTGGACCAGCTGATGGGGACAAGCCGAGACGGTGAGTGGAAACGCGTGTGTGTTTCCTGATCATCCATGTTTTAGCTGTTAGCATTAGCTCCTGCACTGAG
>NC_139593.1:3836973-3871973 GCF_946808225.1 Silurus aristotelis
TGTATCCTCTGTGTCCCCTCGTGTGTGTGTGTGTGTGTATCCTCTGTGTCCCCTCGTGTGTGTGTGTGTGTGTGTATCCTCTGTGTCCCCTCGTGTGTGTGTGTGTGTGTGTATCCTCTGTGTCCCCTCGTGTGTGTGTGTGTGTGTATCCTCTGTGTCCCCTCGTGTGTGTGTGTGTGTGTATCCTCTGTGTCCCCTCGTGTGTGTGTGTGTGTGTATCCTCTGTGTCCCCTCGTGTGTGTGTGTGTGTGTGTATCCTCTGTGTCCCCTCGTGTGTGTGTGTGTGTGTGTATCCTCTGTGTCCCCTCGTGTGTGTGTGTGTGTGTGTATCCTCTGTGTCCCCTCGTGTGTGTGTGTGTGTGTGTATCCTCTGTGTCCCCTCGTGTGTGTGTGTGTGTGTGTATCCTCTGTGTCCCCTCGTGTGTGTGTGTGTGTGTGTATCCTCTGTGTCCCCTCGTGTGTGTGTGTGTGTGTGTATCCTCTGTGTCCCCTCGTGTGTGTGTGTGTGTGTGTATCCTCTGTGTCCCCTCGTGTGTGTGTGTGTGTGTGTATCCTCTGTGTCCCCTCGTGTGTGTGTGTGTGTGTGTATCCTCTGTGTCCCCTCGTGTGTGTGTGTGTGTGTGTATCCTCTGTGTCCCCTCGTGTGTGTGTGTGTGTGTGTATCCTCTGTGTCCCCTCGTGTGTGTGTGTGTGTGTGTATCCTCTGTGTCCCCTCGTGTGTGTGTGTGTGTGTGTATCCTCTGTGTCCCCTCGTGTGTGTGTGTGTGTGTGTATCCTCTGTGTCCCCTCGTGTGTGTGTGTGTGTGTGTATCCTCTGTGTCCCCTCGTGTGTGTGTGTGTGTGTGTATCCTCTGTGTCCCCTCGTGTGTGTGTGTGTGTGTGTATCCTCTGTGTCCCCTCGTGTGTGTGTGTGTGTGTGTATCCTCTGTGTCCCCTCGTGTGTGTGTGTGTGTGTGTATCCTCTGTGTCCCCTCGTGTGTGTGTGTGTGTGTGTATCCTCTGTGTCCCCTCGTGTGTGTGTGTGTGTGTGTATCCTCTGTGTCCCCTCGTGTGTGTGTGTGTGTGTGTATCCTCTGTGTCCCCTCGTGTGTGTGTGTGTGTGTGTATCCTCTGTGTCCCCTCGTGTGTGTGTGTGTGTGTGTATCCTCTGTGTCCCCTCGTGTGTGTGTGTGTGTGTGTATCCTCTGTGTCCCCTCGTGTGTGTGTGTGTGTGTGTATCCTCTGTGTCCCCTCGTGTGTGTGTGTGTGTGTGTATCCTCTGTGTCCCCTCGTGTGTGTGTGTGTGTGTGTATCCTCTGTGTCCCCTCGTGTGTGTGTGTGTGTGTGTATCCTCTGTGTCCCCTCGTGTGTGTGTGTGTGTATCCTGTGTCCCCTCGTGTGTGTGTGTGTGTATCCTCTGTGTCCCCTCGTGTGTGTGTGTGTGTGTGTATCCTCTGTGTCCCCTCGTGTGTGTGTGTGTGTGTGTATCCTCCGTGTCCCCTCGTGTGTGTGTGTGTGTGTATCCTCCGTGTCCCCTCGTGTGTGTGTGTGTGTGTGTATCCTCCGTGTCCCCTCGTGTGTGTGTGTGTGTGTGTATCCTCCGTGTCCCCTCGTGTGTGTGTGTGTGTGTGTATCCTCCGTGTCCCCTCGTGTGTGTGTGTGTGTGTGTATCCTCCGTGTCCCCTCGTGTGTGTGTGTGTGTGTGTATCCTCCGTGTCCCCTCGTGTGTGTGTGTGTGTGTGTATCCTCCGTGTCCCCTCGTGTGTGTGTGTGTGTGTGTATCCTCCGTGTCCCCTCGTGTGTGTGTGTGTGTGTGTATCCTCCGTGTCCCCTCGTGTGTGTGTGTGTGTGTGTATCCTCCGTGTCCCCTCGTGTGTGTGTGTGTGTGTGTATCCTCCGTGTCCCCTCGTGTGTGTGTGTGTGTGTGTATCCTCCGTGTCCCCTCGTGTGTGTGTGTGTGTGTGTATCCTCCGTGTCCCCTCGTGTGTGTGTGTGTGTGTGTATCCTCCGTGTCCCCTCGTGTGTGTGTGTGTGTGTGTGTATCCTCCGTGTCCCCTCGTGTGTGTGTGTGTGTGTGTGTATCCTCCGTGTCCCCTCGTGTGTGTGTGTGTGTGTGTATCCTCCGTGTCCCCTCGTGTGTGTGTGTGTGTGTGTATCCTCCGTGTCCCCTCGTGTGTGTGTGTGTGTGTGTATCCTCCGTGTCCCCTCGTGTGTGTGTGTGTGTGTGTATCCTCCGTGTCCCCTCGTGTGTGTGTGTGTGTGTGTATCCTCCGTGTCCCCTCGTGTGTGTGTGTGTGTGTGTGTATCCTCCGTGTCCCCCCCTCGTGTGTGGGTGTGTGTGTATCCTCCGTGTCCCCCCCTCGTGTGTGGGTGTGTGTGTATCCTCCGTGTCCCCCCCTCGTGTGTGGGTGTGTGTGTATCCTCCGTGTCCCCCCCTCGTGTGTGGGTGTGTGTGTATCCTCCGTGTCCCCCCCTCGTGTGTGGGTGTGTGTGTATCCTCCGTGTCCCCCCCTCGTGTGTGGGTGTGTGTGTATCCTCCGTGTCCCCCCCTCGTGTGTGGGTGTGTGTGTATCCTCCGTGTCCCCCCCTCGTGTGTGGGTGTGTGTGTATCCTCCGTGTCCCCCCCTCGTGTGTGGGTGTGTGTGTATCCTCCGTGTCCCCCCCTCGTGTGTGGGTGTGTGTGTATCCTCCGTGTCCCCCCCTCGTGTGTGGGTGTGTGTGTATCCTCCGTGTCCCCCCCTCGTGTGTGGGTGTGTGGGTATCCTCCGTGTCCCCCCCTCGTGTGTGGGTGTGTGGGTATCCTCCGTGTCCCCCCCCCGTGTGTGGGTATCCTCCGTGTCCCCCCCCCGTGTGTGGGTATCCTCCGTGTCCCCCCCCCGTGTGTGGGTATCCTCCGTGTCCCCCCCCCGTGTGTGGGTATCCTCCGTGTCCCCCCCCCGTGTGTGGGTATCCTCCGTGTCCCCCCCCCCCCCGTGTGTGGGTATCCTCCGTGTCCCCCCCCCCCCCGTGTGTGGGTATCCTCCGTGTCCCCCCCCCCCCCGTGTGTGTGTATCCTCCGTGTCCCCCCCCCCCCCGTGTGTGGGTATCCTCCGTGTGTCCCCCCCCCCCCCCGTGTGTGTGTATCCTCCGTGTGTCCCCCGTGTGTGTGTGTGTGTATATCCTCTGTCCCCCCCCGTGTGTGTGTCCTCTGTGTCCCCCCCCGTGTGTGTGTCCTCTGTGTCCCCCCGTGTGTGTGTGTCCTCTGTCCCCCCCCCCGTGTGTGGGTATCCTCCGTGTCCCCCCCCCCCGTGTGTGTATCCTCCGTGTCCCCCCCCCCCGTGTGTGTGTATCCTCTGTGTGTCCCCCGTGTGTGTGTGTGTGTATATCCTGTGTCCCCCCCGTGTGTGTGTGTGTGTGTGTGTGTGTGTATATCCTGTGTCCCCCCCGTGTGTGTGTGTGTGTGTGTGTGTATATCCTGTGTCCCCCCCGTGTGTGTGTATATCCTCTGTCCCCCCCGTGTGTATGTCCTCTGTCCCCCCCCGTGTGTGTGTCCTGTGTCCCCCCCGTGTGTGTGTCCTCTGTCCCCCCCCGTGTGTGTGTGTCCTCTGTGTCCCCCCCGTGTGTGTATCCTGTGTCTCCTCGTGTGTTTGTGTATCCTGTGTCTCCTCGTGTGTTTGTGTATCCTGTGTCTCCTCGTGTGTGTGTGTATCCTGTGTCTCCTCGTGTGTGTGTGTGTGTGTATCCTGTGTCTCCTCGTGTGTGTGTGTATCCTGTGTCTCCTCGTGTGTGTGTGTGTGTGTGTGTATCCTGTGTCTCCTCGTGTGTGTGTGTGTGTGTGTGTATCCTGTGTCTCCTCGTGTGTGTGTGTGTGTGTATCCTGTGTCTCCTCGTGTGTGTGTGTGTGTGTATCCTGTGTCTCCTCGTGTGTGTGTGTGTGTGTATCCTGTGTCTCCTCGTGTGTGTGTGTGTGTATCCTGTGTCTCCTCGTGTGTGTGTGTGTGTGTATCCTGTGTCTCCTCGTGTGTGTGTGTGTGTGTATCCTGTGTCTCCTCGTGTGTGTGTGTGTGTGTGTGTATCCTGTGTCTCCTCGTGTGTGTGTGTGTGTATCCTGTGTCTCCTCGTGTGTGTGTGTGTATCCTGTCTCCTCGTGTGTGTGTGTATCCTGTGTCTCCTCGTGTGTGTGTGTGTGTGTGTGTGTGTATCCTGTGTCTCCTCGTGTGTGTGTGTGTGTGTGTGTGTGTGTATCCTGTCTCCTCGTGTGTGTGTGTGTGTGTGTGTGTGTGTATCCTGTGTCTCCTCGTGTGTGTGTATCCTGTGTCTCCTCGTGTGTGTGTATCCTGTGTCTCCTCGTGTGTGTGTATCCTGTGTCTCCTCGTGTGTGTGTATCCTGTGTCTCCTCGTGTGTGTGTATCCTGTGTCTCCTCGTGTGTGTGTATCCTGTGTCTCCTCGTGTGTGTGTATCCTGTGTCTCCTCGTGTGTGTGTATCCTGTGTCTCCTCGTGTGTGTGTATCCTGTGTCTCCTCGTGTGTGTGTATCCTGTGTCTCCTCGTGTGTGTGTATCTTGTGTCTCCTCGTGTGTGTGTGCGTATCCTGTGTCTCCTCGTGTGTGTGTGCGTATCCTGTGTCTCCTCGTGTGTGTGTGCGTATCCTGTGTCTCCTCGTGTGTGTGTGCGTATCCTGTGTCTCCTCGTGTGTGTGTGCGTATCCTGTGTCTCCTCGTGTGTGTGTGCGTATCCTGTGTCTCCTCGTGTGTGTGTGCGTATCCTGTGTCTCCTCGTGTGTGTGTGCGTATCCTGTGTCTCCTCGTGTGTGTGTGCGTATCCTGTGTCTCCTCGTGTGTGTGTGCGTATCCTGTGTCTCCTCGTGTGTGTGTGCGTATCCTGTGTCTCCTCGTGTGTGTGTGCGTATCCTGTGTCTCCTCGTGTGTGTGTGCGTATCCTGTGTCTCCTCGTGTGTGTGTGCGTATCCTGTGTCTCCTCGTGTGTGTGTGCGTATCCTGTGTCTCCTCGTGTGTGTGTGTGTGTGTGCGTATCCTGTGTCTCCTCGTGTGTGTGTGTGTGTGTGCGTATCCTGTGTCTCCTCGTGTGTGTGTGTGTGTGTGCGTATCCTGTGTCTCCTCGTGTGTGTGTGTGTGTGCGTATCCTGTGTCTCCTCGTGTGTGTGTGTGTGTGTGCGTATCCTGTGTCTCCTCGTGTGTGTGTGTGTGTGTGCGTATCCTGTGTCTCCTCGTGTGTGTGTGTGTGTGTGCGTATCCTGTGTCTCCTCGTGTGTGTGTGTGTGTGTGCGTATCCTGTGTCTCCTCGTGTGTGTGTGTGTGTGTGCGTATCCTGTGTCTCCTCGTGTGTGTGTGTGTGTGTGCGTATCCTGTGTCTCCTCGTGTGTGTGTGTGTGTGTGCGTATCCTGTGTCTCCTCGTGTGTGTGTGTGTGTGTGCGTATCCTGTGTCTCCTCGTGTGTGTGTGTGTGTGTGCGTATCCTGTGTCTCCTCGTGTGTGTGTGTGTGTGTGTATCCTGTGTCTCCTCGTGTGTGTGTGTGTGTGTGTATCCTGTGTCTCCTCGTGTGTGTGTGTGTGTGTATCCTGTGTCTCCTCGTGTGTGTGTGTGTGTGTATCCTGTGTCTCCTCGTGTGTGTGTGCGTATCCTGTGTCTCCTCGTGTGTGTGTGCGTATCCTGTGTCTCCTCGTGTGTGTGTGCGTATCCTGTGTCTCCTCGTGTGTGTGTGTGCGTATCCTGTGTCTCCTCGTGTGTGTGTGCGTATCCTGTGTCTCCTCGTGTGTGTGTGCGTATCCTGTGTCTCCTCGTGTGTGTGTGCGTATCCTGTGTCTCCTCGTGTGTGTGTGTGCGTATCCTGTGTCTCCTCGTGTGTGTGTGTGCGTATCCTGTGTCTCCTCGTGTGTGTGTGTGCGTATCCTGTGTCTCCTCGTGTGTGTGTGTGCGTATCCTGTGTCTCCTCGTGTGTGTGTGTGCGTATCCTGTGTCTCCTCGTGTGTGTGTGTGCGTATCCTGTGTCTCCTCGTGTGTGTGTGTGCGTATCCTGTGTCTCCTCGTGTGTGTGTGTGTGCGTATCCTGTGTCTCCTCGTGTGTGTGTGTGTGCGTATCCTGTGTCTCCTCGTGTGTGTGTGTGTGTGTATCCTCTGTGTCCCCTCGTGTGTGTGTGTGTGTGTATCCTCTGTGTCCCCTCGTGTGTGTGTGTGTGTGTATCCTGTGCCCCCCCGTGTGTGTGTGTATCCTGTGCCCCCCCGTGTGTGTGTGTATCCTGTGCCCCCCCGTGTGTGTGTGTATCCTGTGCCCCCCCGTGTGTGTGTGTATCCTCTGTTTCCCCGTGTGTGTGTGTATCCTCTGTTTCCCCGTGTGTGTGTATCCTGTGCCCCCCCCCGCGTGTCGTGTCGTCCCCGCGTGTCGTGTCGTCCCCCCCAGTGTGTGTATCGTGTGTCCCCCCCCCTAGTGTGTGTATCGTGTGTCCCCCCCCCATTGTGTGTATCCTGTGTGTGTGTCCCGTGTGTGTATCCTGTGTGTCTCCCCTCATGTGGATCCTGTGTCCCCTCGCATATCCTGTCCCCCCTCGCATATCCTGTCCCCCCATGTTTGTCCCCTTGTTATTATTCTGTGTCCCCCATGTGTGTATCCTGTGGCCTCTCGTGTATGTGCGTATATCCTTTGTCCCTTCCAACTGTGTCTTCTAGGTGTGTATCCTGTAAGTCCCCTTGTGTGTTTCCCCACATGTCTCATTGTGTCTCCTGTGTCTTCTCATTTGTCCTTTAGTCTATATCCTGTGTCTCCTCGTGTGTGTATCCTGTGCATATTCTATGTTTTATGATCGTGTCCCCCTCATGTGTGTCTCATCTCTCCTGTGTGTGTCCTGAGCAGCGTATGGACCTGGGCGAGTGTTTGAAAGTGCATGACCTGGCCCTGAGGGCAGACTACGAGATCGCCTCCAAACACCAGGAGTACTTCTTCGAGCTGGACGTGAGTGTGGACAATAAATGTTTATTTTAGTAGTTTGAGAAGAATCATGATCATGTTGATCAGACTTGACCAGAAGGTCATGTGTTCAAATCCCAGCACTACTAAGCTGCCCCTAAACAATTGTGTGTGGTATGTGTGTGTGTGGTATGTGTGTGTGTGGTATGTGTGTGTGTGGTGTGTGTGTGTGTGGTGTGTGTGTGTGTGGTGTGTGTGTGTGTGGTGTGTGTGTGGTGTGTGTGTGGTGTGTGTGTGGTGTGTGTGTGGTGTGTGGTGTGTGTGTGGTGTGTGTGTGTGTGTGTGGTGTGTGTGGTGTGTGTGTGTGTGTGTGTGTGTGGTGTGTGTGTGTGTGGTGTGTGTGTGTGTGGTGTGTGGTGTGTGTGGTGTGTGTGTGGTGTGTGGTGTGTGTGTGTGTGTGTGGTGTGTGTGTGTGTGGTGTGTGTCCAGGCCGCCGAACACTTGCAGTCGTTTATCGCCGACTGTGACCGGAGAACCGAACTCGCCAAGAAGCGCCTGGCTGAGACTCAGGAAGAGATCAGCGCCGAGGTCGCTGCCAAGGTAACAACCGGCTTTGGCTCGTTATCGTCTCGTTAACGTTTCGGTTTGTTACACACCTATACCAAAAATCATTCAGAAACAAAGGGGAGATGATAAATGTCAGGGTTTTCACTCTTTGAACACATTTTCCTTGTAGTGCATGACTGATTTCTTTAACTGCTCTGTCTCCCTCCCTCTCTCTCTCTCTCTCTCTCTCTCTCTCTCTCTCTCTCTCTCTCTCTCTCTCTCTCTCTCCCCCCCTCTCTCTCTCTCTCTCTCTCTCTCTCTCTCTCCCCCCCTCTCTCTCTCTCTCTCTCTCTCTCTCTCTCTCCCCCCCCTCTCTCTCTCTCTCTCTCTCCCCTCTCTCTCCTCCCCCCCCCCCTCTCCCCCTCTCTCTCTCTCTCCCCTCTCTCTCTCTCTCTCCCCCTCTCTCTCTCTCTCCCCCCCCTCTCCCCCCCCTCTCTCTCTCTCTCTCTCTCTCTCTCTCTCTCTCTCTCTCTCTCTCTCTCTCCCCCCCCCTCTCTCTCTCTCTCTCTCTCTCTCTCCCCTCTCTCTCTCCCTCCCTCTCTCTCTTTCTCTTTCTCTCCCCCCCCCCTCTCTCTCTTCCCCCCCCCCCTCTCTCTCTCTCTCTCTCTCTCTCTCTCTCTTTTCCCCCCCTCTCTCTCTCTCTCTCTCTCTCGGTGGGTGTGTGTGAGTGAGAGAGAGAGAGATAATTCCCCAGTGTTTGATCTGAAACTGTGTTTTTGTCTATAAAGGATGTCAGTTAGGGAGACGAGTTGTTGTACACCCGGTTTATACAGCTGACAGGAAGTTCACAATATTTAAATTTTAGGCTGTTAGAAACGTTTACAATCACGCTACTAGTTTTTATTAAATCCCTGCTAACTGTCATAAATAAAACAATTAAAACAAAATAAAACAAGCCCGCCCCTTCAATATGAAGGACACGTGTGGTCTGTCCCAGCTGTGAATCCAGACATACATATCGCCCATGAGTTTATATCGTGTTTTCAGCAGTTATATCGTGTTTATAGAGGTTAAGATGGTCTAGTGGTTAAGATGCAGCGCTCCCACCGCTGCGACCCGGTTCGATTCCCGGTCAGGGAACCATCCCCAGCCACTCTTAGTGCCTTTCCAAAGCCCGGATAAATTGGGGAGGGTTGCGTTAGGAAGGGCATCCAGCGTAAAACATGTGCCAAATCAAACGTGCAGAGGATCCGCTGTGGCGACCCCTAACGGGAGAAGCCGAAAAGAATATCGTGTTTATATTTGCAGCGGTTATATCGTGTTTATAGAGGTTATATCGTGTTTGCAGCGGTTATATCGTGTTTATAGAGGTTATATCGTGTTTGCAGCGGTTATATCGTGTTTGCAGCGGTTATATCGTGTTTGCAGCGGTTATATCGTGTTTATAGAGGTTATATCGTGTTTGCAGCGGTTATATCGTGTTTGCAGCGGTTATATCGTGTTTGCAGCGGTTATATCGTGGGGTTTTGCAGCGGTTATATCGTGTTTATAGAGGTTATATCGTGTTTGCAGCGGTTATATCGTGTTTGCAGCGGTTATATCGTGTTTATAGAGGTTATATCGTGTTTGCAGCGGTTATATCGTGTTTGCAGCGGTTATATCGTGTTTGCAGCGGTTATATCGTGTTTGCAGCGGTTATATCGTGTTTATAGAGGTTATATCGTGTTTGCAGCGGTTATATCGTGTTTGCAGCGGTTATATCGTGTTTATAGAGGTTATATCGTGTTTGCAGCGGTTATATCGTGTTTGCAGCGGTTATATCGTGTTTGCAGCGGTTATATCGTGTTTGCAGCGGTTATATCGTGTTTGCAGCGGTTATATCGTGTTTGCAGCGGTTATATCGTGTTTGCAGCGGTTATATCGTGTTTGCAGCGGTTATATCGTGTTTATAGAGGTTATATCGTGTTTGCAGCGGTTATATCGTGTTTGCAGCGGTTATATCGTGTTTGCAGCGGTTATATCGTGTTTGCAGCGGTTATATCGTGTTTGCAGCGGTTATATCGTGTTTATAGAGGTTATATCGTGTTTATAGAGGTTATATCGTGTTTGCAGCGGTTATATCGTGTTTATAGAGGTTATATCGTGTTTATAGAGGTTATATCGTGTTTGCAGCGGTTATATCGTGTTTGCAGCGGTTATATCGTGTTTGCAGCGGTTATATCGTGTTTGCAGCGGTTATATCGTGTTTGCAGCGGTTATATCGTGTTTGCAGCGGTTATATCGTGTCTGCTGATTTGTGTGATGCCCATCATTATAATCCCCCGTTACAGCTCTTCTTTCTTTTTCATCTCTTCCTTTACTCTAACTTCTATTTTTGTTTCTCCATTCCCGTTTGTCTCGTTCTCTCCCCTCTGTCTGTCTTCTTTTTTTTTTTTCCTCCTTCTCTTCTTCTACTCATCCTTTTCTTCCCCTTCTCTCCTCCTTCTTCTTCTTCTCATCTTCTTCTCCTTCCCCTTCTCTCCTCCTTCTCTTCTTCTACTATCCTTTTCTTCCCCTTCTCTCCTCCTTCTTCTTCTCATCTTCTTCTTCCCCTTCTCTCCTCCTCCTTCTTCTTCTCATCTTCTTCTTCTTCCCCTTCTCTCCTCCTCCTTCTTCTTTTCATCATCTTCTTCCCCTTCTCTCCTCCTTCTCTTCTTCTACTCATCCTTTTCTTCCCCTTCTCTCCTCCTTCTCTTCTTCTACTCATCCTTTTCTTCCCCTTCTCTCCTCCTCCTTCTTCTTCTCGTCTTCTTCTTCCCCTTCTCTCCTCCTCCTTCTTCTTCTCATCTTCTTCCCCTTCTCTCCTCCTCCTTCTTCTTCTCATCTTCTTCCCTTTCTCTCCTCCTTCTTCTTCTTCTCTCCTCCTTCTTCTTCTTCTCATCTTCTTCTTCCCCTTCTCTCCTCCTCCTTCTTCTTCTCATCATCTTCCTCCCCTTCTCTCCTCCTTCTCTTCTTCTACTCATCCTTTTCTTCCCCTTCTCTCCTCCTCCTTCTTCTTCTCATCATCTTCTTCTTCCCCTTCTCTCCTCCTCCTTCTTCTTCTCATCTTCTTCTTCCCCTTCTCTCCTCCTCCTTCTTCTTCTCATCTTCTTCCCTTTCTCTCCTCCTTCTTCTTCTTCTCATCTTCTTCTTCCCCTTCTCTCCTCCTCCTTCTTCTTCTCATCATCTTCTTCCCCTTCTCTCCTCCTTCTCTTCTTCTACTCATCCTTTTCTTCCCCTTCTCTCCTCCTTCTTCTTCTTCTTATCATCTTCTTCTTCCCCTTCTCTCCTCCTCCTTCTTCTTCTCATCATCTTCTTCCCCTTCTCTCCTCCTTCTCTTCTTCTACTCATCCTTTTCTTCCCCTTCTCTCCCCCTTCTTCTTCTCATCTTCTTCTTCCCCTTCTCTCCTCCTCCTTCTTCTTCTTCTCATCATCTTCTTCTTTCCCTTCTCTCCTCCTCCTTCTGGATGAAGCTCTATGTAGTATGATGTAGCTCTGTGTTGTATGTAGCACCAGGGTTCTGGAGGAACTTTCTCATTTCACTGTGTACTGTGTCAGATATATATGGTAGAAGCTTTTTAACTTGACCCTCTTCTTCTTCTTCTTCTTCTTCTTCTTCTTCCTCCCCTTCTCTCCTCTTTTTCTATTTCTTTCTTACTTTTATTCCTTGGTGTCTTTCTTTCGCTCTCTTGTCGTCTCCCTGCTCTGCTTTTTTTTTTACATTTTTTACCATTCTTTTTCCTGTTCTCCTCAAAATATCATTAGCATACTATATTATTTATTAATATTCATATTTAGATTATTGGTGTGTGTGTGTTTCAGGCAGAGCGTGTGCATGAACTCAATGAGGAAATTGGGAAGTTGTTGGCGCGAGCGGAGCAGTTGGGGGGAGAGGGGAACGTGGAGGAGGCTCAGCAGGTCCTGGAGAAGGTGGAGAAAACACGTGCTATGAAACGAGAGGCAGAGGTCAGTGTACTGTTCGGAGCAATCATACACACTTCGTAACGTAACACCTCATCACATAGTCGTGTGTGTGTGTGTGTGTAGGACATATACCGAAACTCCATGCCAGCCTCCAGTTTCCAGCAGCAGAAGCTGAGGGTGTGTGAGGTTTGCTCCGCCTACCTTGGCCTCCATGACAACGACCGTCGCCTCGCCGACCACTTCGGCGGGAAGCTGCACCTGGGCTTCATCGAGATCCGGGAGAAGTTGGAAAAACTCAGAGTGAGGAGGACAGGAGCACACACAGCTTTCACCACCATGTGACTTTAGATCTGATATCAACACGATGTGAAAAACATTTTCAGCTTGCAGTCTAATGTGTCTCTCTCTCTGTCTGTCTGTCTGTCTCTAACTGTCTGTCTGTCTCTAACTGTCTCTGTCTCTTACCGTCTGTCTCTCTGTCGGTCCGTCTGTCTCTCTATGTCTGTCTGTCTCTAACTGTCTATCTGTCTCTAACTGTCTGTCTCTCTCTCTGTCTGTCTGTCTGTCTCTCTCTGTCTGTCTGTCTGTCTCTTTCTCTCTCTCTCTCTCTCTCTCTCTCTCTCTCTCTCTCTCTCTCTCTCTCTCTCCCTGTCCCTCTGTCTGTCTGTCTCTCTGTCCATCTGTCTCTCACTATTTGTATGTCTGTCTGTCTGTCTTTCTCTCACCATCTATCTGTCTCTCTCTCTCTGTTTTTGATCATCGCTATCTTCTTTGCCTGTCTTTCTCTGTTTGTTTGTCTCTTGCTGCTTGTCTCTGTTTGTCTGTGTTTATTTTGTCTTTGTTTGTTGATTTCTGTCTCTCTGTTTGTCCGTGTGTCAGAAAGCAGTGGTGGAGAAGCAGGAGCGGATGCGCATGAAACGGCGGGAGGAGAGAGAGCGAGAGGAGGAGAGACAGAAGGAGTGGGAGCTGGAGAGAGAGAGGGAGCGTGAACGTGAGCGAGAAAGAGAGCGGGAGAGGGAACGTGAGAGAGAGCGAGAGCGGGAGAGAGAGCGCAGGAGGTGAGTTACTCTCTAGGATTCGAATAGAAATTATTCTTTTACATTTTTATAAACACTTACATAATGTTTTAACACTCTCTCTCTCTCTCCCTCTCTCTCTCTCTCTCTCTCTCTCTCTCTCTCTCTCTCTCTTTCTCTCTCTTTCTCTCCCTTTCTCTCCCTCTCTCTCCCTCTCTCTCCTTCTCTCTCTCCCTCTCTCTCTCTCTCCCTCTCTTTCTCTCTCTCTCTATCTCTCAGGTCCAGATCCCGCAGTGGGGAAAGATACAGGTGAATATGACTACAGTGTGTTACACACTGCATATAGAGGTTTTCTCTGGAGTTCAGATGTTCACGTTCTGCTTTAGTTCAGGAAGTATGGAATTCCACTTGTGACATAAAATTAACCAGCATTATGAATTCACAAGTCAATCAGTTAAGCAGAGTAAATACACCTCAGTGATTGGCTAGTGTCTGATAACAAGAGTGTATGCCCCTCCCACCCTGAGAGCACAGCTAGTATTGGACTTAAAATAATGTTTACCTGTGTGTGTGTGTGTGTGTGTGTGTGTGTGTGTGTGTGTGTGTGTGTGTGTGTGTGAACGTGTAAGGGACGGTGGAAGCTCGTCCTCTCATCGCTCACGGCGACATCGCTCCTCACACTCTAGAGATCGAGAGCGGGAAAGGAAACACAGACATAAAGAGCGCCATCGCTCTCGCTCCCACTCTCACAGGAGTAAAAAGAAGAGGTGTGTCTCATTATACACGTCAAAACTCACAATAACACACCTGGAGTGTCAACGTTTAAAGGGATGTTACAGGGTAATTAAAGGGAGGGTGTAGGATAATTAAAGGGAATAGTGCAGAATGATTAAAGGGATGTTACAGGGTAATTAAAGGGAATAGTGCAGTATAATTAAAGGGAATAGTGCAGTATAATTAAAGGGAATAGTGCAGTATAATTAAAGGGAATAGTGCAGTATAATTAAAGGGAATAGTGCAGTATAATTAAAGGGAATAGTGCAGTATAATTAAAGGGAATAGTGCAGTATAATTAAAGGGATGTTACAGGTTAATTAAAGGGAGAGTGCAGTATAATTAATGGGATGTTACAGGGTAATTAAAGGGAGAGTGCAGTATAATTAAAGGGATGTTACAGGGTAATTAAAGGGAGGGTGTAGGATAATTAAAGGGATGTTACAGGGTAATTAAAGGGATGTTACAGGGTAATTAAAGGGAGGGTTTAGGATAATTAAAGGGATTTTACAGGGTAATTAAAAGAGGGGTTTGGGATAATTAAAGGGAATAGTGCAGTATAATTAAAGGGATGTTACAGGGTAATTAAAGGGATAGTGTAGGATAATTAAAGGGAATAGTGCAGTATAATTAAAGGGAGGGTGTAGGATAATTAAAGGGAATAGTGCAGTATAATTAAAGGGATGTTACAGGTTAATTAGAGGGATAGTGTAGGATAATTAAAGGGAATAGTGCAGTATAATTAAAGGGATGTTACAGGGTAAATAAAGGGAGGGTGTAGGATAATTAAAGGGAATAGTGCAGTATAATTAAAGGGATGTTACAGGTTAATTAAAGGGAGGGTGTAGGATAATTAAAGGGAATAGTGCAGTATAATTAAAGGGATGTTACAGGGTAAATAAAGGGAGGGTGTAGGATAATTAAAGGGAATAGTGCAGTATAATTAAAGGGATGTTACAGGTTAATTAGAGGGATAGTGTAGGATAATTAAAGGGAATAGTGCAGAATGATTAAAGGGATAGTGCAGTATAATTAAAGGGAGGGTGTAGGATAATTAAAGGGAGGGTGTAGGATAATTAAAGGGAATAGTGCAGTATAATTAAAGGGATGTTACAGGGTAATTAAAGGGAGGGTGTAGGATAATTAAAGGGAATAGTGCAGTATAATTAAAGGGATGTTTCAGGTTAATTAAAGGGAGGGTGTAGGATAATTAAAGGGAATAGTGCAGTATAATTAAAGGGATGTTACAGGTTAATTAAAGGGAGGGTGTAGGATAATTAAAGGGAATAGTGCAGTATAATTAAAGGGATGTTACAGGGTAATTAAAGGGAGGGTGTAGGATAATTAAAGGGAATAGTGCAGTATAATTAAAGGGATGTTACAGGTTAATTAAAGGGAGAGTGCAGTATAATTAAAGGGATGTTACAGGGTAATTAAAGGGAGGGTGTAGGATAATTAAAGGGAGAGTGCAGTATAATTAAAGGGAGGGTGTAGTATAATTAAAGGGAATAGTGCAGTATAATTAAAGGGATGTTACAGGGTAATTAAAGGGAGGGTGTAGGATAATTAAAGGGAATAGTGCAGTATAATTAAAGGGATGTTACAGGGTAATTAGAGGGATAGTGCAGTATAATAAAAGGGAATAGTGCAGAATGATTAAAGGGATGTTACAGGGTAATTAAAGGGAGGGTGTAGTATAATTAAAGGGAATAGTGCAGTATAATTAAAGGGATGTTACAGGGTAATTAAAGGGAGGGTGTAGGATAATTAAAGGGATGGTGCAGTATAATTAAAGGGAGGGTGTAGGATAATTAAAGGGAATAGTGCAGTATAATTAAAGGGATGTTACAGGGTAATTGAAGGGAGGGTGTAGGATAATTAAAGGGAATAGTGCAGTATAATTAAAGGGATGTTACAGGGTAATTAGAGGGATAGTGCAGTATAATTAAAGGGAATAGTGCAGAATGATTAAAGGGATGTTACAGGATAATTAAAGGGATGTTACAGGGTAATTAGAGGGATGGTGTAGGATAATTAAAGGGAATAGTGCAGTATAATTAAAGGGAATAGTGCAGTATAATTAAAGGGATGTTACAGGGTAATTAAAGGGAGGGTGTAGGATAATTAAAGGGAATAGTGCAGTATAATTAAAGGGATGTTACAGGTTAATTAGAGGGATAGTGTAGGATAATTAAAGGGAATAGTGCAGAATGATTAAAGGGATAGTGCAGTATAATTAAAGGGAGGGTGTAGGATAATTAAAGGGAGGGTGTAGGATAATTAAAGGGAATAGTGCAGTATAATTAAAGGGATGTTACAGGGTAATTAAAGGGAGGGTGTAGGATAATTAAAGGGAATAGTGCAGTATAATTAAAGGGATGTTACAGGTTAATTAGAGGGATAGTGTAGGATAATTAAAGGGAATAGTGCAGAATGATTAAAGGGATAGTGCAGTATAATTAAAGGGAGGGTGTAGGATAATTAAAGGGAATAGTGCAGTATAATTAAAGGGATGTTACAGGTTAATTAGAGGGATAGTGCAGTATAATAAAAGGGAATAGTGCAGTATAATTAAAGGGAATAGTGCAGTATAATTAAAGGGAATAGTGCAGTATAATTAAAGGGAATAGTGCAGTATAATTAAAGGGATGTTACAGGTTAATTAGAGGGATAGTGCAGTATAATAAAAGGGAATAGTGCAGAATGATTAAAGGGATAGTGCAGTATAATTAAAGGGAGGGTGTAGGATAATTAAAGGGAATAGTGCATTATAATTAAAGGGATGTTACAGGGTAATTAGAGGGATAGTGTAGGATAATTAAAGGGAATAGTGCAGTATAATTAAAGGGAATAGTGCAGAATGATTAAAGGGATGTTACAGGGTAATTAAAGGGATGTTACAGGGTAATTAGAGGGATAGTGTAGGATAATTAAAGGGAATAGTGCAGAATGATTAAAGGGATAGTGCAGTATAATTAAAGGGAGGGTGTAGGATAATTAAAGGGAATAGTGCAGAATAATTAAAGGGATAGTGCAGTATAATTGAAGGGAGGGTGTAGGATAATTAAAGGGGTAGTGCAGTATAATTAAAGGAATGTTACAGGGTAATTAAAGGGATAGTGCAGTGTAATTAAAGGGATAGTGCCGTGTAATTAAAGGGAGGGTGTAGGATAATTAAAGGGAATAGTGCAGTAGAATTAAAGGGATGTTACAGGGTAATTAAAGGGAGGGTGTAGGATAATTAAAGGGATGGTGCAGTATAATTAAAGGGAGGGTGTAGTATAATTAAAGGGAATAGTGCAGTATAATTAAAGGGATGTTACAGGGTAATTAAAGGGAGGGTGTAGGATAATTAAAACGAATAGTGCAGTATAATTAAAGGGATGTTACAGGGTAATTAAAGGGAGGGTGTAGGATAATTAAAGGGAATAGTGCATTATGATTAAAGGGATATTATGATCTGTGTATATAAATTAGAATAGTAGATTTGTCGTCTGTGATGAATAGTTCTGATTTCCTGGTTTTTATTTCTCCAGGTCGTCGTACACGAGAGAGAGAGAGCGCGAGCGCTCGGGGTCGCAGGAGAGATTGAGGGAGTGCGGAGCGGAGGACAGGTGGAGGGATGACAGCCGGAGGGATTTGGAGCGAGAGCCTGGAGAGAGGGAGCGGTCACCATCGTCCCCGGAGTTGGGCAGACTGAGGGGGAGAGAGAGATCCGTATCGGTGGAGAGAGAGAACCGCTCCAGCTCAGAGGAGAGAGAGTCGGGCGAGATATAAACGCACAAGGAGAAAGAGAGAGGGAGAGAAGGAGAGAGAGAAAGAGATGATGGTTGCGTTCACATGACTTGTCTGTGTTTTCTTAATTTCTGTGTGTTCGCTGATCTCTAGGTGACTGGATGGGTTTGGCAGAGACACACCACCATTTATCATTCAACACAACCTAACACAATCCCCCCCCCACACACACACACACAGACGCACACCTGTGAGATCTGGATTATTAGTTCAGCTTTGAGTTGCCGTCCCCCTATTTTTATTAAATGAAATAAATGTAAACACAATCGGATCAGATATTTTCTGCACGCTTCCTTTTACACGTTTTTTTTTCACGGTCCAATCCGGTCATTTTTTCTCCGCATGCGAGTCCTGGTCATAACTGCAGCATGAAGCCCCAGAATTATTTTTACATGATTTATTTTTGCTAAAAAAGGAGAAAAAGAAAAACGACACATAACTTTCTTCATCTAATCGTCTTTAACCTCCTCCATCTTACAGGATTTCACTTGTGTAAATGCATCTGTGACCTTCAACACAAGATCGAAGATCCCGGTTAGATTTTAAAAAAGACCAGGTCCAGCGTGAAGGTTCTTCACGGTCTTCAGAGCTGCAGGTAGATGTTCTCGATCAGACCGTGGAGTTTTACCAAAACAAAGTGGCGAGTTACAAAATCAGCAGCAGATCGAAGAGGTAAAAAAAAAATAAAACGTGTTTTTGCTTTTGAGATCCAGGAAATAAACTAAAAAATGGCGGCTGATCGTAACAAAGTCCACCAGGATGATCGTCTCCAGACGATTCCTCATACCGCTTTCACCCAGATTTATGATTTAGTGCAGAAATGGAGCGACGTACAGGACCAGAGATCGTTCACTCGTGTTCTCCATTCAGATGTCTGAGAAAAAGCGAACTGCAATCTGCCAACCAACCAAAGCAGGGGGGGGGGGGACTTCATTCATGTTACATCAAGTTCAGTGTGAGGAATAAAAACCTCGAGATGTTCACCTTCCACAAGGGATGTGTATTTTCATTCAGATAAAAAAGTCATTTGTTTTGTTTGTCCTCCTTCTTATTATTATTATTATTAAACATAATAACTGAAGCTTTTACAGCAAATACGGAGCTCGAGTTCGTCGTTTGTTACCGAGCTGCTTTACGTCGGACGTCGTTTTTTTTCCCTACAGACATCCTAAAGGAAAATTCCAGGGAATTCTAAACGTCTGTAGCGTACGTACGATGATTTGAGTTTGGTGTGTTTCCTGTACAGGCAACAAAATCGAAGGTCATCAAGGGCCAGATTTTGCCCTCATGAGCGTCATAATGAATTATTTCAATCTAAAACGTAGAAACGCGTCAAGAAGGAAAACGTTTGGTCCCGATGCAGCAGATTTGATTCAAATTTAAATAAACGAGTAGATTTTCCGTTTTTTCTTTTTATAACGTTTAAAAAGTCTTGAACTACCTGCCCAAATTTAGTTTCCTAAAAATGGATATAATAATAAAGTTAGGTGAATTTTTCGTCCTCACTAAAATCACTCGTGTCCTCACAAAAAATATATATTAAAAAGCAACAAAAGGACTACGTTTAATTACAAGTCTCGACTCTCGCGTGTCAAATGTGTTGATTTCGTTCTTCCAGTGACTAAATTACTTGAATCGAAAACCGAGATTTTCTAACAGAGATGGACCCGGTGTGATCCTGAAGCCTGGTATGAACACGTCTCTCCGGATGTGCTCGTTATCCAGTGGGGTTTTTTACTGCTATTATTTAGATTCGTCTTAAAGGGTTTTTTTGGTGCAGTGATGAAGTTTATACGTCACCGCGAACGCTCGACTAAATACAAAACGACGGTTACGTCCCAATTCCGCATGCTGTCTCGAGACGTAGCCGTCGCTTTTTATTTTCTTCTGGAAACACAAAACACACTTTTAGCTTCAAATGATTATTTGTACTTTCAGGTTGTTTATCACAAAAGAATGAAAATTAAAGAAAGCCAACTGTTTCTACAATATTCTAGTGTGTAATTATAATTGTTTTTGTTTCATTTTTCAGTTTGGTGTTATTTTTTGTTGTTGTTTAAGGAAAACTGGCACAACAAATGTTAAACAAGTTAAATAAAGGCGTTTGGAAAAAAAACAACAATAAGCATTGCTTTTAAAATGTGTTTTATATTCATTTATTTGATTTTTTTCCTCAGTATGACGCTGAAATCCGAAAAGGACGTCCAGGTCTTTACGCTGAAGTAAAATTATTAACAAAACAATTTACGAACGCAATAAAAATCACACAGTGGGAATGAATGTCAACATTTACCTCAGATGTGTCGCAAAATCAAAAGAAAATTATATCTTTATTAATTAAACTCTTAGCATGAAGCGCCTTTTTGTTTAATATTCTCACAATGTGGTTTATATTATTTTATGATTTTACACAGTTAATATGTGGATATTTACCATTAGATTAATTTTACATGATTAATGCAAAAGTAGATATAATTGTTTTCTCAATCTTTTTATATCAGTTTCTTTTATTCTTCCTCAGTATGAGAATGGAATCCAAAATGGCCGCCCAAGCTGTTGCTAGGCAACCGAGCCGTTCAAACGATCCCTGAGGGAAGCGATGACGCTAGCACAAAGCTAGCTGTTAAAAAGAACGAATTACAAAACGTTTTGAAGCAAGAAATGGTACAAAGTCCACATTTACCTCGAATTCGTTTCTAAAATCACTAAGAAAAGAATTCAAATTTGATAATTAAACTACACTTTAGCATGCGGCGCTAATCACAAAGGATCCTTAGCGGGATTTCCGCAGTGCTTTTTATTATATTATTATTATTATTTTACACATTGAATATGTAGATAAATTATTTTTCATTATTTTATTGTAACACAATTAATGCAAAAAAATTATAATTGTTTTCAAAAATGTTTTATATTTATTTCTTTTATTTTTTCCCCCTCATTATGACACTGAAGTGTGAAAAAGTCTTTTTTAAAGACACAAAGTTTGTATAAAAATTATTTCGCCAATATAATATAGAGATGTGTATATATATATTTATGTATTTATTGTATATAAGACTAATTTGTGTACTATTCCTTTGTTATATGGAAAAATCTACAGAAGGTTTTAATGAGATTTTCAGTGTGAGGATGTGAATTTTGATTATAGTTTTATTGATTTGTCTCTTGTGTTAATTTGACCTTCACAAAGTCGGAAACTATTCAGTGTAAACCCAATTTTAGATTTTTCTCCTCCGATATTAAATCTCTCTTCATTTCCTTTAAGAACATGTCAGAACTCAAAGGATGTAAAAACTTATTCTTGAATCCGTTGTTAAAACATTTAATGTTTAAACTAAAATATGTCTAATTCCTCTTTTTTTATTAGAAACATACATGTGTACATTTGCAGGTTTTTTTTCCTTCACTAAGTTTTTGTATTATCTGTATACCCCTTTCTTTCTTTCTTTCTTTCTTTCTTTCTTTCTTTCTTTCTGTCTTTATTCCTGTCTTTATTCCTGTCTTTCTGTCTTTATTCCTGTCTTTATTCCTTTCTTTATTCCTGTCTTTATTCCTTTCTTTATTCCTGTCTTTATTTCTGTCTTTTTGCCTTTATTCCTGTCTTTCTGTCTTTATTCCTGTCTTTATTCCTTTCTTTATTCCTTTCTTTCTGTCTTTATTCCTGTCTTTATTCCTTTCTTTCTGTCTTTATTCCTTTCTTTCTGTCTTTATTCCTTTCTTTCTGTCTTTATTCCTGTCTTTCTGTCTTTATTCCTGTCTTTATTCCTGTCTTTATTCCTTTCTTTTTGCCTTTATTCCTGTCTTTCTGTCTTTATTCCTGTCTTTATTCCTTTCTTTATTCCTTTCTTTCTGTCTTTATTCCTGTCTTTATTCCTTTCTTTCTGTCTTTATTCCTTTCTTTCTGTCTTTATTCCTTTCTTTCTGTCTTTATTCCTGTCTTTCTGTCTTTATTCCTTTCTTTATTCCTTTCTTTCTGTCTTTATTCCTTTCTTTATTCCTTTCTTTCTGTCTTTATTCCTGTCTTTCTGTCTTTATTCCTGTCTTTCTGTCTTTATTCCTGTCTTTCTGTCTTTATTCCTGTCTTGTAATTATTTGTGGTTGAATTTTAAAACAATTAAAAACAATAACAATAATTGCAGAATTTGTGACATGGTTAATACGCCACGCGTCCACTAGAGGGCAGGAAAGGATCGAGGGAGATTTAGTGCCGGCGGAAGTGGTGACGGAAGTGGCGACATCGGATTTGAAAGAAGACGCGGGCAGCAGGAAGTAAATACCGTTTTATTAAGAAATAAAGCAGAATAAAAAGTGACTGCAACATGGCGTTATTGGCACCTTACAGCAAAATCCCTGAACTGAACACTGCGACTATTCTAGTGAGTATCTGCACCGCGCTGTACACAATCCACTTCCGGGTTTACATCCGGGCTTTTTATCGCAAACAAACAACTCAACAATAAACGACCAGAAAATTTCACATGTAAAAACATTTATAGCATAAAGAAGTTTTACAAACATAATAATGACTTTTTAATAGAAAAAGAGGATTTTACATCTTCTAGTGTTTCAAAAGTTCTGTTTGTTTTCCGACCGTTAGTTTAAACATCAAAGGTTTTTTACAATCAATAATAATAGACGTTTTTACATCCTTTGAGTTTTGACACGTTTTTAAAGGAAAAGAAGAGAAATTTTATTACATTTATTTATTTAGTTAATAAGAAATTAGCCATATACAAACAACATGGCAATAACATTAGATTTTTACATTAAAACATACAGAACAGGTGAATGAAGAATACACATATAAACATATATATTCAGGGGAGAAAATAAATAAATTAAATATAAAAACCAGGGCTGTGGTTTATTCTGTAAATCATATTTTTCTATAAAGGACAAAAGATTCATTGCATTTTTCTTTATCACTTTAAAGGCTTTTGTGAAGGAAATAAACGTATTATAAAATGCATTGGTTTCACTTTGAAGTATTTGGATTTGTGTCACTAAAACTTTCCCATCAGAAGTTTATTATTATGTTCATTACGAGTCTAAAGATAATGTGAGATTTATTAGATGTGGAACCTTTGGGGGGGAAAAAGACAGTTATGGAGATCAGACCATAAAGTGATAAAAACAAATGTTCAGTGGTTTTAATATCACAAAATATACGTTTATTCAAATCTAATCCAAAACTTAGTCGTAAATATTCACTGGATGGATAAACTTGATCTCGCTTCATATTTTGAAATGTATTTCTTTGATTTTGGGAGATAAAAGAAATTTTAAATACTTCTAAGTATATAAATGGTGCCTTCTGAAAAGTTTCTGTAAACTACTACAGGAGAAGAAACGTGTTAAATACATTTCTAATGGAGAGATTTAATATCGGAGGAGAAAAATCTAAAATTGGGTTTAAACCGAATAGTTTCCGGCTTTGTGAAGATCAAATTTACCCGAGAGACAAATCAATAAAACTATAATCAGAATTCACATCCTAACACTGAAACTCTGATTAATAAAATACCTTCTGTACATTGTATTCTTCTTTCTTTCTTTTTTTTCTTTTTTTTTTAACAGTAAAGGAATAATAGCACAGAATCTTCACAATAAAAGAACCTACTAAATATATAAATTTCATATAAAATCATAAATTATTCAGATTTTTTTAAATGCTGATTAATACTTTTGATCTTCAAAGGAATTAACTTTATTAAAACTGTGACACATTTTAAAAATATAAACTCTGAAAATGAAAAAAGGTCCACTTGAGCATTGAACAGATCAGAGCCTTTTTTCCCCACTGTTGAGAAAAAACTGATTTGCTACCAGTGAATAAATGTTTATTTTTCCTACTTATACTGACGTTTGGGGGGAAATAATGTTTGAGGGATTTTTATTTTTATTCATCCGTCAAATGTTTATGATTTTGTTGTTTTGTAAAGTTGGTGGAAAACGAGGAGAAGTTTCAGTCCAGGCTCGCTGACGCCATCGTGCAGCGGCAGAGAGACTTCAACGTCAGTGTGTGAGTGATGTTTTCATCATCGTCATCTTCATCATCAAATTACAAAACAAAGCAAACGTTATCACCATGGAGAACCACAGTGGTGATTGAACATTGAGATTCATGCTGGTGTTTAGTGATTGAACACTGAGATTCATGCTGGTGTTTAATGATTGAACACTGAGATTCATGCTGGTGTTTAGTGATTGAACACTGAGATTCATGCTGGTGTTTAATGATTGAACACTGAGATTCATGCTGGTGTTTAATGATTGAACACTGAGATTCATGCTGGTGTTTAGTGATTGAACACTGAGATTCATGCTGGTGTTTAGTGATTGAACACTGAGATTCATGCTGGTGTTTAGTGATTGAACACTGAGATTCATGCTGGTGTTTAATGATTGAACACTGAGATTCATGCTGGTGTTTAGTGATTGAACACTGAGATTCATGCTGGTGTTTAGTGATTGAACACTGAGATTCATGCTGGTGTTTAGTGATTGAACACTGAGATTCATGCTGGTGTTTAGTGATTGAACACTGAGATTCATGCTGGTGTTTAATGATTGAACACTGAGATTCATGCTGGTGTTTAGTGATTGAACACTGAGATTCATGCTGGTGTTTAATGATTGAACACTGAGATTCATGCTGGTGTTTAATGATTGAACACTGAGATTCATGCTGGTGTTTAGTGATTGAACACTGAGATTCATGCTGGTGTTTAGTGATTGAACACTGAGATTCATGCTGGTGTTTAGTGATTGAACACTGAGATTCATGCTGGTGTTTAGTGATTGAACACTGAGATTCATGCTGGTGTTTAATGATTGAACACTGAGATTCATGCTGGTGTTTAATGATTGAACACTGAGATTCATGCTGGTGTTTAATGATTGAACACTGAGATTCATGCTGGTGTTTAGTGATTGAACACTGAGATTCATGCTGGTGTTTAGTGATTGAACACTGAGATTCATGCTGGTGTTTAGTGATTGAACACTGAGATTCATGCTGGTGTTTAGTGATTGAACACTGAGATTCATGCTGGTGTTTAGTGATTGAACACTGAGATTCATGCTGGTGTTTAGTGATTGAACACTGAGATTCATGCTGGTGTTTAGTGATTGAACACTGAGATTCATGCTGGTGTTTAGTGATTGAACACTGAGATTCATGCTGGTGTTTAGTGATTGAACACTGAGATTCATGCTGGTGTTTAGTGATTGAACACTGAGATTCATGCTGGTGTTTAGTGATTGAACACTGAGATTCATGCTGGTGTTTAGTGATTGAACACTGAGATTCATGCTGGTGTTTAGTGATTGAACACTGAGATTCATGCTGGTGTTTAGTGATTGAACACTGAGATTCATGCTGGTGTTTAGTGATTGAACACTGAGATTCATGCTGGTGTTTAGTGATTGAACACTGAGATTCATGC
Source organism: Silurus aristotelis (assembly GCF_946808225.1). Classification (NCBI taxonomy): domain Eukaryota; kingdom Metazoa; phylum Chordata; class Actinopteri; order Siluriformes; family Siluridae; genus Silurus; species Silurus aristotelis. The sequence goes on from NC_139593.1 coordinate 3,861,378, forward strand.
TGGTGTTTAGTGATTGAACACTGAGATTCATGCTGGTGTTTAGTGATTGAACACTGAAAACCCTGATTTAATCTTCATGACTCATTTCAGACGGCTAGCTTGCAGACTTCCTCTCCCAGTGGAGAACAGCGAGACTCGGCCTCGTGTGGATCTGGTGGTGTTTATTGTGAACCTCCTGTCAGAGCGCAGGTAATCTCCATGGTAACCAATCCACCTTTAAACACACATCTGTTTATCTGATGCTGCTACTTTCTGGATTAAACGTGGACATTTTTTTTGTTCAGCAAACTAACCTATGTCTATCTCTCCCTCCCTCCCTCTCTCTCTCTCTCTCTCTCTCTCTCTCTCTCTCTCTCTCTTTCTATCGCTCTGTTTTACTCTCTCTCATTCTGTCTCTCTCTCTCTCTTACTGTCTCTTTTTCTGTCTGTCTCTCTCTCTCTCTCTCTCTGTCTCACTCTCTCACTCTGCCTCTCTCTTGCTGTGTCTCTCGCTCCCTCTGTCTATCTTTCTGTCTCACTCTCTTGCTGTGTCTGTCTCTCTCCCGCACTCTCTCTCTATCTCTCACTGTCTCTCTCTTTCTCTCTCTCTCTCTTTCTTTCTCTCTCTGTCTATCGCTCTGTCTCACTCTCTCTTTCTTTCTCTCACTGTGTGTCTCTCTCTCTGTCTCTTTTTCTGTCTCAATCTGTCTCACTCTCTTGCTGTCTCTCTCTCTCTCTCTCTCTCTCGCCCGCACTCTCTCTCTATCTAGTCTTCAGGTGGTGGAGAATTCACTCACTCACCTGAGATCAGATTTTTTCCTCGGGAAGGTTTGCTTCATGGTCACTGACGGTAGGTCAGATATCTTCTTTATCCCTTTAGATTGATTTTAGAAATAACTTTCTGCAATTATATACTTTTTATACGGTCTCCAGAGTAACCGTGCGTGTGTGCGCGTGTGTGTGTGTGTGTGTGTACACAGCTCGGTGTGGTGCTCTGGCTCAGGAGCGTTTGCTCAGTGTGAAGAAACTTGCTGCGTCCCACCGCTGCCCTGTAATCTGTGCTGAACACCAGGTACAACACCATCATCATCTCCTTGAACACACACCGAGCACGGGCCTGACTAACATTCACATAAGAACATTTGTGGACACCTGAGCATAAGATGTGTATTTCCTTCTTTTTCAACATCTCATTCCACATTTGGTCATTTAGGACACTTGAGATCCACTCTGCTGTGAAAGATGTTCCACTAGATGTTTGGTGTGAGTAAAGTCAGGTCCTGCTGTAAGTGATGTGAGGCGGCCTGAGGTGCAGTCAGTGTTCACATTCATCCAAATCGGATTGGAGCTTCCAACCATGTAAAGCAGATCTTGTGCACAGGGGCTGCGTCATGCTGGAGCAGGTTTGAGTGAAGGGGAAAATTGCGTGCTCCTGCACCCAGAGTCATCGACCAATACAATTGTGTGCCTCCAATGTGGTGTGAACAGTTTGGGGATGGAAACGGCAGGTGTCCCAATACTTTTGGTTACACCATCGTTTGACCGATGGGTTGATGAATTTTACCGATACTGATGGCGTGGTTGAATCGTACTTGCCAATAATTGATTATTCATCCGATAGTTTTTAAAATGGAAACTGGATAAAACAAAAAATCACAACACTCCATGTAAAATATAAACTTTATTACAAAAAATAAAGAAACAGTACTGAATCATGAAAATGTGCCAAATTAAATAAATATAAGCATAGAATCAGTTACATCCAAAATTAAAGTAAAAACCAAAAGACAAATAGTCAGTGATTCGCTCTAGAGGCTGCTCTTGTACTGCATAATGACAGCAGACCTTCTCAGCCACTCCATGTAAAATAAACAGCACGTGGCCTCTAGAGGCCGCTCTCGTTCTGTAGAACGCAACCTGGAAAAACTATCCACGTGGATTTTTGTCGATAGTTCCAGCAATCAACTATCTGTGCCGATTAATTGCCAAAACCACTGAATCGGTTGACCTCTAATATTTATTTCCATTCAGTGCTGGGATTTTTGGAAACTGTCCTGTGACAGATATATAAATATTCTTATAAAAGTCTTAAAAGTCTTAATTCAATTGGCTTGTGATGGCTGTAAACAATAATAATATAAAAAAAGGCTGGTCTCTGGTTATTTACATGTTGAAATGGAAAGAAAAAAAAGCTTTTTTCAGAGAATATCAGTTTATCGGACTGTAATTCAGGATCCTGGGACTGAACGCTTCCTCACCAGCATGTGGTGGAAGTGAAAGTGGGAGCTCAGTCGTTAAGACTATGGGTTAGTTATTGGAAGGTTTGGGGGTTTAGGCCACAGTATTGCCAAACTCCCACTCAAGGGGCCCTTCGAGCAAGGCCCTTAGCCCTCAGAAAACTGCATGTGACAAGTGTAAAGCACCTTTTTATCTCTGATAGGAATGTAACCTCGTTCTTTCCTCACAGACAGACGATGGTGTCAACATGGCCGCCTCCAGACTCCTCTCCGTCTTGCAGGTGTCGGCCGGTCTGTCTCCGGTGGCCACCACGGCGCTGTACCTGTCCTCGCTGACCCGCTGCACCGTGCCCTCCGAGCTTGACGACGACTGACCTCTCACCTTTCCTTCCATCTCTTCATCTGTTACCTTCCTGGTATTGATCTCATCCCTGCTGTAAGTCGGTCGTGAGGAGCAGGTTATACATCTCAGGCTTTAGACTCACTTTTAACGTGACCATACAGGAAATAAATTATAGGTTATAAAGAGAATATAATGAGAGAGGAAATCCGATCAAGTTACTCAAAGAGGCCCCTGAACCCCCTCAGTCACTGAAGAAGCTCACTGTTATGATTTATAACTTCATAGCAGATACATCAAGTTTCACTAAGGAACCCGGAGATGAGAACTCGGTGGTTAAGACTTTGGGTTACTAATTGGAAGGTTGGGTCCATTTATTATCTGTGATTAATGATAGAAAATTCCACTTTTCTACATGATTCAGGTGGTAACAGTGTCTAAAGGTAGAAGATTTCCCAGTTCTGCTCCTGAGTGCCAGCAGGCGGCGCTGCAGACAAATTAATATCCTCAGCCCTGCATTCTGTAGATATGCACAGTATATTATATTATAGTAACTTTAAGCTTTCTGTATCCTTTTTTTTTTTTCCCTGGTGTTTTTTAAACGTTTTGCAGTGTTTGTTATTAAATGCTGAGCTTTTTGTCTCACGTCTCTGTCTTGCTCTGAGTTTTTTGTCCTGTGTAGTTCTGTATCGTTTTAGAAACCTGAGCTAATCTGAGATACGTTTTAGATTGTAGCCAGCTAGCACCCGAGTATCTTAGTTAGCAGCTGGTTGCCATGGCAATGCATTGGACTGTAGGTTCTGTTTGTCCTTCACATTTCGCTTCACCGAGCTGATACTCCATTATTTTGTCCTTTCCTCAGTTCTTTTTATATATACACACAGTGGTGTGAAAAAGTGTTTGCCCCCCTTCCTGATTTTTTTTGCATGTTTGTCAAACTTTAATGTTTCAGATCATCAAACTAATTTAAATATTAGTAAAAGATACACAAGTGAACATGCAGTTTTAAATGCAGCTTGAGGTCACGAACAGATTCAGGATTTTTTGGTAAACAACAGAATTCAATAAATTCAACCATCACACTACCACCACCATATTTTACTGTTGGTATGATGCTCTTTTTCTGAAATGCGGTGTTACTTTTACACCAGACGTAATGGGGCACACACCTTCCAAAAAGTTAAACTTTTGTCTCGTGAGTCCACAGAGTATTTTCCCAAAAGTCTTGGGGATCATCAAGATGTTTTCTTGCAAAACTGAGATGAGCCATTATGTTGTTTTAGCTCAGCAGCGGTTTTGGACTTGGAACTTTGCCACGCAGACCATTTTTTTTCCAGGTCTCTTTCTTATGGTGGAGTCAGGAACACTGACCTTCACTGAGGCAAGTGAGGCCTACAGTTCTTTGGATGTTGTTGTGGAGTCTTTTGTGACCTCTTGAATGAGTCGTCGCTGTGATCTTGGGTCCTCTTGTAATTTTGGTCCACTCCTGGGAAGGTTCTCCACTTTTCCATGTTTTTGCCATTCGTGAATAATTTCTCTCACTGGTTCACTGGAGTCCCAAAGCTTTAAAAACAGCTTTTTTTTTTTAGAAAGGGCCATGTAGGTTTGGATTTAGTTTTCCCCTTAATAATAAAAACCTTCAATTAAAAACTGCATGTTGTGTTTCACTTGTGTTCTCTTTTACTAATATTTAAATTAGTAACAAACACCTCCCTCTTTCTGTCTCTCCCTCTGTCTGTCTCTCTCTGTCTCTCGTTCTGTCTCTCCCTCTGTCTGTCTTTCCCTCTACCTGTCTCCCTTTGTCTCTCCCTCTGTCTGTCTCTCGTTCTGTCTGTCTCTCTCTCCCTCTTTCTGTCTCTCTCTCTCTGTCAATCTCTCTTTTTGTCGCTCCCTCGTTCTGTCTTTCCCTCTGTCTGTCTCTCTTTCTGTCTCTCTCTCTCTCTCTCTCTCTTTCTGTGTCTGTCTTTCTGTCTCCCTCTGTCTCTCTTTCTGTCTCTTACTGTGTATGTCTGTCTCTCTCTCTCTCTCGGTCTCGCTTTTTCTCTCACTCTGTCTGTCTCTCTCACTCTCTCTTTCTGTCTTTCTCTCTCTATGTGTCTCTCTTTCTGTCTCTGTCTCTCTCTCTCTCTCGGTCTCTCTCGTTCTTTCATTCTTTGTACATTACTGTATTCCTGCAGACTTTCATTCATCACGAAAGAAAAGGTAAAACTTCATCCAGTTGAATACGTTTATATTTGTTCAGAGATTTGATTAAATCTCTCTGGATTTAAAAGTCTGATGATAAATTAGCCGCAGTTCAATGAGATCCGTTGTGTTTAAAAATCCACCCAGAAACAACAATTTGGATTTTTATGGAAAATACTTGTATGTGGAGTTTAAGCCCCGCCCCCTTCGCCACTGCTGATCTTTGCCCACTTTCCACTCGAATAATCTTGAAATGGAACTGATCTTTTCTTCTATCTCTCTCTTTTTTGCTTTCTTTCTTTCTCTCCCTCACTTTCTTTTTACAAATTCACCTGTTGCCAGCTAACCTGTGCACCAGATATCAGCGCTCTGGATTCCCTTAGAGGAAACTTTATACCTGAGCGAGAAAAAAAACCCTCAAGTGTTTATGCTCTGGATCTCTCGTCTCTACCCCCCCCCCCACCTCTCTCTCTCTCTCTCTCTCTCTCTCTCTCTCTCTCTCTGTTTCGTGACAGGGTCTGACCCGTACGCTGACCTCCTTATCTCTGGTCATGTGCGCTGGAACTAGCACAGGTTTTGATATCCTGCCTTGCATAAATACCCACGTACACCTGCTGACCCCTGCGAATGAACTAACGAATGAACGAAATAAATCAAGAAAGGGGGGAGAAAAAAACCCCCAGAAAAAACATTGCATTCACTCAAATTTCTCACCTTATTTGTCATTATAATCTGGTGAGGGGGTTTTTAGCTGCATAAGTGCCTGTAATCTTTCTCTCTCCTTAAGCACTACCCCTCCCACCTCCGTCCAATCACCCTGTCCCCCTGTGGGCCAGCCTTTTGTCCCATGCCACCAAACAGGGGCACCTTCAGTTACTCCTGTGTGTGTGTTCAGGTGTTGATAGATTGGTCGAGCAGGAATTAAAAAGCACCTACGTTACTGCATGCACGTACAGATCTCTCTCTCTCTCTCTCTCTCTCTCTCTCTCTCTCTCTCAGTTTACGACCTATGCTTGAGTGCTCACAATAGCCGGTGTGTGTGTGTGTGTGTGTGTGTTTTTCTGGTAATGTGTTTGTATATGTATATATAGATCTCTCTATATATAATATATAGTGTGACCTTGCACCTTCTGTTTTTAAAAGAAAAACTGAATACCATCTGGCCAAAGGAACAGACGTTTCACATTTGGTCTGGCGTTACAGCGACGGCCTCCTGAGCGAAACGGTCCATGCGAGCGAGTTTACATTTGGCATGTCACGCAAACCGTCCTGAGAGATCTCATCAAACCGAGGCGGAAACATCTCAGCAAGGTTTCCTGCAAAACTGTTAATCGCTGCCGTTTAAATCGCGAGGTTTCAGATGTTTTCTTTGTGCAGACGCGAAGGGGGGGGGGGGGGGGTTATAGTGAATATAACAGATTATCAACTGATGTTTTAGTCGTTTGTTTCATTTAATGAATCAAAAATAAAACAAAAAATGTTTTTTTTTTTTTTTTATTTCTGAGAAAACGCTGAGGTAAACTACGCCGATGTTTTGGTTCCATGTTTAAAAAAATTGTGTTTCTAAGATTATGAGAATAAAGTCAAAATATTTTGAGAATAAAAGTGAAAATTGTGAGAATTAAATTGTAGCTATATGAGAATAAAGTCCATATGCCACAACACCACAGCAAGCAGATGGAACCATCCATATCCTTCAGACTGCACAAAATCAGGCGATTTCCTCAGTGTGTTGATTTTGATTTCTGAATAAATTCAGTGTACTACAGAACCCCTGCAGTGTCGGTTTGCTGATTATTACTCCGTGCTGCTGCTGCTGCGACAAAAGACAAAGAAATTCCTTATCGCTAAATCCAAACCTAAAGTAGGATTTAACCAAATCCTCCACATCCATTTTATACAAAACAGCGAAACGTTTCTCTAAATTCTGTGATTTTTTTAAAAAAACATGAATTTTAATACTTTAATCACGTATGGCTACGACTTACTTCTCGAAACATTTCCACTTTATTTTCGTCGACTTTTGTCTCACAATAATTCGACTTTATTCTCTGAATTTGGACTAAAGTCATAGCAGTGCAAAACATTCTCATAATCTTAGTTTTTTGTTTTTATAAACGTGGTTATAGGCATCAGCTGTCTGTAACTATATAATTATAGTTATATAGTATTTCTTCACCTGAGGTTTCATCCCATTTGTTGTTCTTCTCCAAACTGTTATCACAAAGGTTGAGGCACACGATTGTACAGGACTTCTTTGGATGGTGTAGCAAAGGTAAAAAATGTTCCAGCATGATAATGCTTCTGTGCACAAAGCCTGCTTCATGAAGATCTGCTTTTCATTGATTGGAAAATGTGGAAGATCTCCTACTATAGATCTCGGATTAGGGTGAAGACCTATTTCTTCCTGAAACACTTGAGCTAGCCCTTGTTTTCCCTGTTTTTGTCTTTATGCTAAAAAAAAACAAAACGTGTGCTATAGTTCTTCCCAATAGAGTTTTGGTCTGATGGTGTCATAAAGTTTGCACCCGAGTGAACCAGTGTTGATTTATTCATCAATAGAGACTTTAAAGCGCTTTTGTACTTCGCTCTGGAGAAGGGCATCTACTAAACTCTGTAAATTTAAATACGATGGGAATGAAGTCAAACCTGGACTTTTAAGCCCGGGTATAAAAATGGATGCTACCGTGGCGGTACTACATTTACTGATAGGTGGCGCACATGTCGCGAGCCGGTGCAGAGACTGTAATGAAGATGTCAGACGGCAGTGTAAGTGGTGAACCAAGGCGTAAAAACCCGTGGCTATCTATAGAATACTTTGAAAGCAGCTGCGGTGTTGAGCCACAGTAAGACGTTTAAAAGGCATAAACGTTTTAAAGATAGCTGTCGGTGATGATACTGTGGTGGTTTCCACTCTTTGGAAATTGTTCTCATTTTATTTTCAAAAGTCCTGCTTTGACTTGAACGCCCTTTTGTTTTTATTGCTGCATTTGTGCAAGTCAGATCGGGTGAATACATAAAACTGGCACTGGTCCTCTTAAAACCCACATAGAAACAGTCACAACATTTCCAAGTAAACAGCTCGACACACCTCCCTGCTTTAACCGGTTATCGTTCAACTGTAGACCTGGGCAATTTACATAACATCTAGGAGGACCTCTGCATTTTGTGTTAACCCATAAGCTGTGGCAATGCAGAAATCAAACCCGGGCTTAATGCCTAAACCACTACCTCACAGTTACTGTATAACCTTTCTGTTTTTTCACTCTGGTGGTTTTAATGGTCCGTCAGAACGGCTTTCTGCAGCCGCTTTCAACCAAATTCTCTCTGATTCCACTGTTTGTTGCAAACGATACCCGGACACGTTTTACATTTTACTATTAGCTGAGGTTTTCACTACCATGTGAGCGTTTGCACGATCCGTCGTGCCTCTAGGGAGAGTGTGTGTCGGCATGTATTGTCATCTCGGCTTTTCCGGCCCTGCCTCTTCCTCCCACACATTTCCAACCCCCCAGAGGAGACATTCAGGAGACACTCTATCTCATTTTGTCCTTTGCACAATCAAGCAGTTTCCCTAAAGATCACACATACACAGGACACTGTAGATGGGCTGGAATCCCTCAGAAACCAGATGCTCCTTTTCACCAAAGACAATGAACTCACAGAGAGGCCCAGGAGCCACCAAGACTCCGATTTAATGAGCGCTCGGTCTTTCCGACACGAAAATCATGTGATGGTGAAGATACTACACCGAACGTTCTGGCTTAAGAGAACTTTTGGTGCTCCTGAATCCGAGCTCAACTTTTTTGCCCTGTCACTTAGGACGTGCTATTTGGGTGCCAGGTCAGTCTGAGTTCAGCAGCCACACTAATGCAATACCAGAGTGATATCAAAATGAAGTGGCATGCCATGCCGTGTCTCTCTGTTCCTGTTCCTATTTCTGCCGCGGGATTTGTTCCAACATTACCTCAGGCTCTGGCTGATAATCGCTCTCTCTGGCCAAGTCCCCCTCTTGACCTTAGCTTTAGTCTCACCTTGAACAACACTATTCTTCTGTAGGCAATATCCCAGGGTCCTACACCAGCTAATTCTTCAGCTCCAAGTTAATTTCTGTTTTGTTTTCTGTCCCCCAATTTATTTAAATTCAATTTGGTTTTATTTGGAGCGCTTTATTTAACAAAAGAAATTGTACCAAAGTAGAATGTATAAGTTCCTCCAGCTGCTTCTTTCACTTTTTAACACTTACTTTTCCAGCAGTATAGTGTGGGTTGCAGCCGTTACATTCCAAATTACCTTATTTTTTCCCGAATTTCTTTGGAATAACTGTTTAGCTGTTGAGTTGTGCAGCATTCGCTAATATACTATTGACACCGCTTGTTGATTTCTATCTGGCATTAGTAAGTTGGGGGGGGGGTCTGGTTAAGGCATTGGACTTTGGATCTGGGGGTGGTATGTTTGAGTCCTGGCCATACCAGGCTACCACTATTAGGGCCCTCAACCCCCCCATGGGTGCTCAATTGTCGGAATGGGGATAAAGCACTCTGCCCAGGATGGTCGTAAATCCAGCTGAGAAGGAGGAGGGCTTTGGGCTCTTAACCCAACCTGGTAACAAAACAGCAACTAAGCCGTCAATGCGCCTCATGGCGTTGGAGGCATACATGAAATTATAATAATAATAAAAACGTAAGTGGTTTATATAAGTAGGCATACGTGGTCCACCTTTTCAGCTAGCTATTAACTAATAATTGAGCCAACTCAACAGTAGTGGCAACTGTGGTGAGGAAAAACTCCTTGAGACTTCATGAGAAAGAAGCCTTCAGAGGAACCAGTCTTCAAAGGGAACCTCATCCTTAACACCATTCATTGTTGAGGTGTGCAGCGATGGGCAATTAAATGCAAACTGTGGTCCGGAGCCCATTGTAGCAAACCGTTGATATTAATTCCAGTCCACATCCATCTTTAGAGTTCTTGAGTGGCTCAAGAACTTTATAAAACTTTAGGCTGTTGATGTGGAAGCGTCCTTCTACTGTACTCTAAACATTTCTCTTTTGTTTTTCGCCTTGCTTGTAACGTTCTCAACGTTCTCGGTAATCTCAGTAGGGCACAGCCAAGGTCGGCCATGTTGTTTATTAGAGTCAGGATCATTGACCAGAAAATTGTTACAAATCTAGAGAAAATATATCAAACCTGCTATAATATACAATGACGTTTGTGTTTTTGAGAAAGATATCTGCTCCAGTGGCTTTGATGCGTTGCTGAAACATCCACTTGTGTGTTTATAGAGCTTTATAGTCCGAGGTGGTGTTTCCTCAAGCCGCGTCCGTCTCGTGCTCCTTTGTTTACCCCAAATCTTGTATTTTCCGCTCTTTGTCTGGACTTTTCTTGTTTAGGTCTGAGGCTATGCTGTTAAAAAAATCTGTATTTTGAACCCCGGCGTGCAAACGATTCCTGGATTAAAGCGGATTAATACAGGGCTTGAATAAAACACATCCTGCACACTACGCCCGCAGGCTCCAACACGTTTTACAAAATACAACGTACGTGCACCGCGGCACGTACCTCTCTCTCTCTCTCTCTCTCTCTCTCTCTCTCTCTCTCTCTCCCTCTACCTCTCTTTCTCTCTCTAGTCTTCTGTCTTGTAAAATGTCCTCACAACAAACACGTTAACATTTTTTGAAATTGTAGATGTCGAACATGCAAACAATCAAACATGCAAATGCACAAACACAAACAAGCGAACAAGCAAGCAAAAACACAAAAATGGCAAAAAGCGAAAACACAAACACGCAAACAAGCAAATTTCCAAACGCACAAAAACATAAGCACAGGCAAACAATCGTTCAAGCGAACATGCAA
>NC_139593.1:3876973-3899886 GCF_946808225.1 Silurus aristotelis
ATTTAATTTCGCAAGAAAACATTGCAGGATTGTGTTCCCATCGCAGTTCAGAAACTCGTCGTGAATGCACAAGTGCACAACACTTTTTATTTTTGGTCAGGTTTTTTAAACCAGTTGCTCATGACGCCTTAAAAAGAAACTCAAGATGTTTTCCAAACAATGATGGTTGATTAGTTTCTAAAGAATAAAGTCTGATCAGTTAATTGCATTTAGAAGGACAAACTCAACAGTTTGCAGAACTACAGCCCAGGTTCTTCTGGTAGAAAAGTGAATGAAGCTTTTGGTTGCTTCAAAGTCTTTATTTAGAGCTCCATCCCTCATTCATCACATGATTCTTAATAGCAAGCACTAATTACCAAACTTCTCCTAACACCCTAAAGTTATACAATCATCTGTCTCCATCCTGTTGCCCAGTCCTGACCCCACCCGACTCCTACTTCTGCCTCCTTATCTTCTAGTTTTCAATCAGCGCTTTTCAAGTTCCTGAACTCATTTCCTGTTGTCTATTCATTTACTTTTTTCCCTGACTTGAGAAGCTTATTATCTTCAGTACTGATCTGTCTTCACTGTAAAAAGTGATGCTTTTCGGAACTCATCTAAAAAGAGGTACGGTACTGACCGGGTCAGAACTTCTCCTCCGTAACTGGTGTAGTCGGCTTCCACTTTGCCCCAGCAAGCGAGGATCGCGTCAAAGTTGGCCATCGTCTGCATCAAGAACAGAGCAAAGTCAGAAGCTGGAGGTCATCGAGGAGACGACCTTCATACTTTCCTCCTAATAAACCGGCTGTGCAATTATTTCGTATTCGAAAAAAAAAGCAGTCATTTTTTTCCATAAATACTTTTATTTTAAAAAGCGTAAAAGTAACATTTCTTATTTCATAATTAATGTATAAAGTGCTTGGGATCCATATATTTTTAAGTAATAAGCAAATATAATGTTTATGACTTTCAAGAAATAACCTTGAGGATCCAGTGTAGAGTAGGACACTGTGTGTGTGTGTGTGTGTGTGTGTGTGTGTGTGTCACTCTCTCATGCCCTCATGTGCAACCTACTCAAAAAAACAAATTTCATACCGATGCACATTTCATCACAATTCTAACACAAAGGATCACAATAATTCATTTTCATTCAGAACCTGAGCCACCTGAGGAACCCACACACACACACACACACACACACACACACACACACACACACACACACACACACACACACAAACAAACACTTACCAGGTCAGTGTATTGATAAGCTCAGAAAAGAAAGAAGAGAAAGTGTCCTTCAGATATTTTTTCCTGAAGTGATTCTGACTCCTGACCACTCCGGGGTTATATAGCGGCCTTCCAAATGTTTGTCCCCCCACCTGTCAATCAAACGTGCCCACTCCTTGTTTTGTAATGTTAGTCCTGCCCCTTTAAATACTCCACCCACCTGATGATTCTCTATCTGTCCCACTGGTTCTCACCTTCTCTCTGCTCTGCAATTTTCTTTCTTTTTTTTCTCCTTTCTCTCATATTACTCCTTTCTTTATCATATTATTTAGATTCTCTTTATAACCCCCCACCCCCTTTTCCTCCCCCTCACATGTAGGTTAACTCACGGCCCTCACGTACGCAAGTTTAACAGTGACACGGCTCAGCCTCTGCATGTGACACGGACCTTATTAATAGTCATGGGACCTATGTTCTCTATGATGGTGACCTCGACAGATTTACTGTGCACCCGCTAAAATTCTCTTAATGCCAGAATGTGAACATTGGGAAACTGAAAAAAGAAAGCCTGAAGAAAAATATTAAGAGAAAGAAAAAGTGTGAGAAACATGACCGCTATCATTAAAGAACATTTTGGGTGGTGCCATAATTATAAGTTATGACTCTGCCTCCAGGGAAGAGCAGGTAAAAGTTGGGCAAGTAAAGAACTGTGACTTTCTCCTCAAAGTAGCTCAGAATTCATTGTGGCCAATGTGCTTTAAAACACTTTATTTCACTAAACCCGATGACCTCAAGTTTATCCCTAAACCAACACTGCCATAACTAAAGACTAACCATAGGCCAAAATTAGCCTAACCCAAGCCTATAACTAACCCTAAACTAGCTAAACCCAAGTCTATAACTAACACTACACTAGCCTAACCCAAGCCTATAACTAACCCTAAACTAGCTAAACCCAAGTCTATAACTAACACTACACTAGCCTAACCCAAGTCTATAACTAACCCTAAACTAGCTAAACCCAAGTCTATAACTAACACTACACTAGCCTAACCCAAGCCTATAACTAACCCTAAACTAGCTAAACCCAAGCCTATACCTAACACTACAGTAGCCTAACCCAAACCTATACCTAACACTACACTAGACTAACCCTGGCCTATCCCTAACCCAGCCTATCCCTAACCCAACACGAGCCTAACCCAAGCCTATCCCTAACCCAACACTAGCCTAGACACAAGACTAATCCTAGGCTAATTGGTTTTAAACCAAAAAGCCCAACCCTAATAGTAAAGAAAAGACCTAGCTCAAATCTTAACAAAGCACAACCATAGTAAAACCTAAGCTTTAATAACCCTAGTAGCCTAATCTAAGTTTAACCCAAACTTAACCATAGACCAAACATTACCTAACCCAACCCCACGCCTAATCCAACTCTAGGCTATCCCTAGCCTAACTCAAGCCTGACCCATCCTAAACCCTAGTCTAACACTAATCTGACCAAAAACTAACAATAGGCTAACAATACTCTAACTGAAGATTAACCCTATTTCAACTCCAGTCTAAAAACACGAATCTAAGGCCGACACTAGTCTAATCGAAGACTAACCCTAGGCCAACACTAGAAAAAACAAAATCTGGGAAGTGGTAGCTCAGTGGACAAGATGTTAGACTTCCAATCAGAGGTGAATGGATTTAAATCCCGGCACCACCAAAATGCCACTGCTGGGCCCTTGAGCAAGGCCCCTAACCCACAATTGTTTAGCTGTATGACTTAAATGACTGTAAATCGCTCTGGATTATGATGTTTTCCATAAATGTAAACTTTGTCAACACTGGTCTAACCAAAGACCAAACCCAGAAAAACTCAATCCTTAGTTAACTGTAAGCAAACCTGAACCTTTCCCAATCCTAATAAGAGGCCAAATGATTTGGTGAATTAAAAAAAAATCTCTTGACCATTATTAATAGTTGGTTTTAAAATTAATGGTTAAAATCTTCTCCATGTTCCTCCCCATGTTCCTCCCCATGCTCCTGCGATGTTCTCTGTAACAGTAAACCTCATTAATGTCTCCAATAATTGGGTTTCAGCAAAAATGCATTCACACAGTTTGGGTTTCTATAAGTGGAAATAAAGTTTAGGGTTTAACGTTGGACCAGACAAATCCATTAGCACTTGGAGTCATTGAGCCGTGTTGTTTGCAAATGAAAGTACAAATCCTTTAACACAGTCAGAGTTTGTTTTTGCGATACACAGAAGACTATTGAGAACATTGAGGTAAAACTATCACACGATCGATCAGAATAAAATAAAATCACATAAATGTTAAAGATTTGTGATGTATTTTTGCATCCCATCACACTGATGAGTTTTAAGAAATTAACACTAAGTCCAGCTCAACACAAATACCACATTCATCCTAATCTTATTTCAATAAGTCTGAGAAGGAAAAAAACAAAAAGAAAATGCCCCTGTGGGGGGATGGGAAACTCTAAACCTAATCGGGTTCAGCACATCGAAATGGCTGTTTATAATGTTCATGTTTAAGTTTTCTCTACTTCTAAATCAAATTATAGTAACATTTACTTTTAATCAAACAACTTTTTATTTGTTTCACTTTTTCTGAGGTAAACTGATGTTGAAAATGACAGCAGTGACTCCTGTAATAAATAATGTGCAGCATTCAAACTAAAAATAAAAATAAAAATTTCAAACAAATCTTTTTGATCTAACAATGGATAATGAATGAATGAAATATGTAAATCTAATTGATAAATTAATTAACTGATGAAGAATATATAAATGATTAAATAAGATAATGAATGAACGAACGAATAAAAAAATTTATAAACTACAGAATAAATGAATGCACAGATAAGAATGAAGAAAAGAAGAAACAAACAAATGAATAAATGAAATGATAAATGAATTAATGAATGAACTGATGCATAGATGAATGAATGAATGAATGAATAAATGAATGAATGAATGAATGAATGAATGAATGAATGACTATGTATTTATATTTGATTGTTACAAACTGCGGAAAAAATCCACTCCTCTCTCTCAGCACAAAGCACGTGCACAACAAACAATATGAAATGCTCTGCTGTCGCCCTCTAGTGGAGGTAGCAGGAAGATACACGTTATGACTTTATGAGTTTAATATCAGATCAGTAATCTGTTGTCAAACACTGTATATAATTCACTCAATATTTTAACTGATGATCGGATTACATATTGTACATTGAACACTCAATAAGAAGTCTTTATTTCCTCTGAACCCCATAAAAACACTTTTACATGTAGACCATAATGGTTCCTATGTGTAATCAATGGGAAGGAGTTTGGATTTGATGCCTGAAAAACAGAATAATATTTCCACAGTGTACAATCTGGTAGTAAACTTTATCTAAACCTGAGCATAAAAATATATATATATTTTAAAAGTTATTTTCCTATAATATGAAATAAAATATTAATTACTTGAACCCAGCCATTAGGGGGGCACAAGCCAGTGCACTCTTAGTGCCGGTCCCAAGCCCGGGTAAATAGGGAGGGTTGCGTTAGAAAGGGCATCCAGCGTAAAACATGTGCCAAATCAAATATGCGGATCACAAATGAGAATTTCATACCGGATCGGTCGAGGCCCGGGTTAACAACGACCGCCACAGGTATCGTTAGCCGACAGGGTACCGGTGGAAATTGGGCTACTGTTGGCCAAAGGAGGAGAAGGAGAGGAGGAAGACGTCTACGGAGACGGCGGGAAAAGGAGCAGTGTAGGAGAGTAGAGGTTCGGGTTGGAACGATTGGTGATTGGGGCAGACTTAAATGGGCATGTAGGTGAAGGGAACAGAGGTGATGAGGAGGTGATGGGTAGGTATGGTTTCAAGGAGAGGAATGTGGAAGGGCAGATGGTGGTAGATTTTGCTAAAAGGATGGAAATGGCAGTGGTGAACACATATTTTAAGAAGAAGGAGGATCATAGGGTGACGTATAAGAGTGGAGGAAGGTGCACACAGGTGGATTATGTTCTGTGTAGGAGATGCAACCTGAAGTAAATTGGAGACTGTAAGGTGTTGGCGGGGGACAGTGTAGCTAGACAGCATCGGATGGTGGTCTGTAGGATGGTTTTGGAGGCGAAGAAGAAGAGGAGGAAAGTAAGGATTGAAAGAAGAATAAGATGGTGGAAACTGAAGGAGGAAGAGTGTAGTGTGAGGTTCAGGGAAGAGGTCAGACAGGGGCTTGGTGGTGGTGAAGAGGTGCCGGATGATTGGGCAACTACTGCAGAAGCGATGAGGGAGGCAGCTAGAAAAGTACTTGGTGTGACATCTGGAAATAGAAAGCAAGACAAGGAGACGTGGTGGTGAAATGAGGAAGTGCAGGAGAGCATTAGGGGAAAGAGGTTGGCAAAACAGAAGTGGGATCGACAGAGTGATGAGAAAAGTAGGCAGGAGTACAAGGAGATGCGGCAGCAGGTAAAAAGGGATGTGGCGAAAGCCAAGGAAAAGGCATATGAGGAGCTGTATAAGAGGTTGGACACTAAGGAAGGAGAAAAGGATTTGTACCGATTGGCCAGGCAGAGGGACCGAGCTGGGAAGGATGTGCTGCAAGTTAGAGCAATAAAGGATGGAGAGGGAAATGTGTTGACTAATGAGGAGAGTGTGTTGAGAAGATGGAGGGAGTATTTTGAGCAGCTGATGAATGAGGAAAATCAGAGAGAGAGAAGGTTGGAGGATGTGGAGTTGGTGAAACAGGATGTAGATAGGATTAGTAAGGAGGAAGTGAGAGCAGCAAATAAGAGGATGATGAATGGAAAGTCGGTTGGACCAGATGACATACCGGTAGAAGCGTGGAGATGTTTAGGAGAGATGGCAGTGGAGTTTTTAACCAGATTGTTTAACAGGATTCTGGAAGGGGAGAGGATGCCTGAGGAATGGAGAAGGAGTGTGCTGGTACCGATCTTTAAACATAAGGGAGATGTGCAGACCTGCAGTAACTACAGGGGAATTAAGTTGATCAGTCACACCATGAAGTTATGGGAAAGAGTAGTGGAAGCCAGGCTGAGAGAAGAGGTGACCATCTGTGAGCAACAGTATGGTTTCATGCCGAGGAAGAGCACCACAGATGCCTTATTTGCTTTGAGGATGTTGATGGAGAAGTATAGAGAAGGACAGAAGGAGCTGCATTGTGTATTTGTGGATTTAGAGAAAGCGTACGACAGGGTGCCGAGAGAGGAGTTGTGCTATTGTATGAGGAAGTCAGGTGTGTCAGAGAAGTATGTGAGGGTGGTGCAGGACATGTATGAGGACAGTGTGACGGCAGTGAAGTGTGCAGTAGGTACGACAGACTGGTTCAGGGTGAAGGTTGGACTGCATCAAGGATCGGCCCTGAGCCCTTTCCTGTTTGCAGTGGTGATGGACAGGTTGACGGACGAGGTCAGACAGGAGTCTCCCTGGACTATGATGTTTGCAGATGATATTGTGATTTGTGGTGAGAGTAGAGAGCAGGTTGAGAAGAGCCTGGAGAGGTGGAGATATGCGCTTGAGAGAAGGGGAATGAAAGTCAGTAGGAGTAAGACAGAGTACATGTGTGTGAATGAGAGGGAGGGCAGTGGAGTGATGCGGTTGCAGGGAGAAGAGGTGGAGAAGATGGAGGAGTTCAGGTACCTGGGGTCAACAGTGCAAAGTAATGGAGAGTGTGTTAGAGAAGTAAAGAAAAGAGTGCAGGCAGGGTGGAGTGGGTGGAGAAGAGTGACAGGAGTGATTTGTGATAGTAGGGTATCTGCAAGAATGAAAGGTAGAGTTTATAGGACTGTGGTGAGACCTGCGATGTTGTATGGATTAGAGACAGTGGCATTGAGTAAAAGACAGGAGATGGAGCTGGAGGTAGCGGAGCTGAAGATGTTAAGGTTTTCGTTGGGAGTGACGAGGATGGACAAGATTAGAAATGAGTTTATTAGAGGGACAGCACATGTAGGATGTTTTGGTGACAAGGTGAGGGAGGCGAGATGGAGATGGTTTGGACATGTGCAGAGAAGGGACACGAATTATATTGGTAGAAAAATGCTGAAGATGGAGCCACCAGGTAGGAGGAAAAGAGGAAGGCCAAGGAGGAGGTTCATGGATGTGGTGAGGGAAGACATGCAGGTAGTTGGTGTGAAAGAGGCAGATGTAGAGGACAGGGTGGTATGGAGACGGATGATCCGCTGTGGCGACCCCTAATGGGAGCAGCCGAAAGAAGAAGAAAATATAAATTACTTGAGTAGGAACATTGAAATAAACCTTTTTCGGCAGGGTTGGCTTTCTTTTTTTCTAAGGAAAGTAAAATGTTGGTCGTGGAAGGCTTGTGTTGAGTTTTAAACAATGTTTTATTATTCAAATCTAAGCGAATCGTTTGTCGCCACCTACTGGCGTAACAATGTAATTTGCATATATATATATATATATATATATATATATATATATATATATATATACACACACACACACACACACACACACACACACACACACACACACACACACACACACACACACACACGGACTAAATTCTGAGGTAACATATGGTGGTTTGAGACTTGAATCAAGCTTTGTCTTTCTATACAGTCATGCATGTGTGGTCTGAACAGCTAACTGTCTGCTACAAGGGCTCAGGACCACAGGTTCCATTTAATCATGCATCACTGAACACCTCAATAATGGTGGAACTGTAATGAATGAACATTTAGTGATTAAATTCTCTTTTAAGTCTGGTTCCTCTCAAGGTTTCTTCCTTTTGCCATCTCAAGGAGTTTTTTTCTTTACCAGTCACTACTGGCTCCATCATTAGGGAAAAACGTACAATTATACGGAATGAATCTATAAACATTATTTAGTGAATACTTTAATTGATCCCACAGGGAAATTATTCCTTCACATATCCAATCATCAAGATCAGCCTTGATACAGCACCACTGGAGCACAAAGGATTAGGGACCCTGCTCAAGGGCCCCAAACGTGGCGATACCAGGGCTTAACTGGCCAACCTTTTAATCAGCAACCGAGAGCCTTAACCACCACCACCACCACACATCTCTACAGATCAGTTTGAGACTACGCCCTTTGTTATAAACTCTGCAAATAAAAATTAATTAGACACTGGAAAAAGTGTTGAATTTAATTTTAAACCAATGACATCAGCTAATATTTCTGAATAAATGAACAAATTCAAGTGGATTACATACGAGTACATTTTATTAGAATTTCATTTAATTCTGCTTACAAACTCCCATATAACCTACACAACTACTTATCCATCCCTCCCTGTAGTGTGTAAGAAAGTGGGGTCTGGTATTTATTGCAGTGTTCTAAGTCTGGTGCGATATTAATACCAGGATCAAGATAAGTTTCTGGTCTCATCCAAATATTAATGAAAAACTGGAGTTGGCTGGATTTTATTGATTCATCATTTACTTGGTTGGGAAGTGAAGGTCCAGGTAAAGCCTCTTTGATGAACTTGGAATTTGTTCCCATGTGCTCCGTCAGACGGACAGGCAGATGAGGAGGTCTGGGGCGCAGCCAGAGTTCACATTCATCTCAAAAGGTGTTCAATGGAGCTCTATAGCAGGAGCTCTTCCACTTCTTCCAACCCATATAAGGAATATCTTCATAGAACTGGCTTTGGAACAGATTTTAAGTCTCAGAGTTAAAAGAAAAAAAAAAAAAAATTATGCCATGTGTCCCAATACTTATGGCATGAGATCAAGGGTTTCTGCTCAGCAGCACTGCATCTCCTCCTGCTGGAGAACAAACGTACTGCACATCGCTAGTGGCTTTCGGATTTTATTGAAACGTGTTACAGAAAGAAAAATGATCAAATAAAACCAGTTACACAAGTCCCGGGTGAAATGCTGCATCATACTGATGAGAAATATCGATTCCACATTAGAGAATTTTTTTCCCCTTCGTACACCCAGCTGACTCGGTAGCGAAGTGAACGAAGACAAAAAAAAATTAAAATAAACCTTTTTTTCCTTTTTTTATTGTGAATGTTTTAAAAACTGTATAAAACAAAAAACAAACAAAACCCCAAGCGTTCAATATATACCTCTATAATAATCATATCAGAGCTTCATGAACCTGGAGAAGGGGGAAGAGAAGATGCGTCACATGACCAGTCACAACACACACACCATGCAAACACTCACACTGGGAATGTTCCAAACTGATTTTTAAAACAAAATTTTTTAAAAGTCTAAAAAGAAAAGAAACACGTGATTTATACACTGTTTTAGATGCAGTAATAACACCTTGACATGAAGACGTGAAGTGCGAGTCCGTTCAAGGGAAGGGCGGGGGTTAACCAGTGACGCCTTTTCCCCACTTTCGTTTCCCTGGCGACGGATTTCAATCACATTTAGAGGATGAGAAAGAGGAAGATGAGGAGGATGAGCGGCGACGAAGAAAAACAAAAATACAAAAAAGAAAAATCAGCTACGCTTTGTTTTAGTCCATTTGAGTGGGAAGAGAGGGAGAAGAGAGAGACGGATCATTTACAAGGCGATGTTTGTTCGTGTCCTTTCGTCTGCAGGAGGATGAACCATGAGCAGAAACAAAAAGGAAGATGGAGGAAGGGGAGGAGAAGGAGATGGTGGGGGCAAGAAGCAAAGAGAGGTGGGTGGTGGTGGAGGTCATCAGGAAGAAAGCAGGCATGGCCAGGTTTACTGCGCCTGAAAAACACAGGTAGAGAAAAATAATTAAAATATTTCACACACACACACACACACACTATGGTCAGGGGTCCCCAAACTACAGCCTGACACTTAGAACAACCCTCTGAATACCAGAAACATTTGTAAATGTAAATTTAAATATATATTCAAACTAAAATGTCTTAGGTATTAATAGAGGTTCAGAACGATCCACACCGATAGTTTTTCCGGGTTACGTTCCGATGTCATTACGAGAGCGGCCTCTAGAGGCCAGACTGCCTCAAGTATTATAATTTATCAATTCTATAATTATATTAAATTTACCCATGAATGTTTTTTTCCTTTAGCACATTTTCATGATTCAGTACTTATTTTTGTAATAAAGTTCAGTTTTTCTTTTTTTAATCCAGTATCTATTTTAAACTCAGTTATCGACAAGTACAATTCAACCTATTGCTAAAATCCACTATCGGTCACCCCCTAGTTATTAATGTATAATAATTATTTATTAGATTCGAGCAGCAACCATATGCAAAAGTAAATGTTTTGATTTTAATAGCAAAGAATAAAGAATTTAAAAATGCTTTTGTAATATTTGTATGGCGTATATAAAAAAATAAATCAAGTACTAGGAGGTATAATAAATGCATTTAAAAAGTAGTCACTCCGGCCCATTATATGACCCTCACAGAAAAAAAAGTTTGGGGACACCTGTATTAGCCAATCAGAGTGATGAGTGACAGCCAGGCGATTACATTCTATTTATTGAACACCCTCTGTGTGTGTGTGTGTGTGTGTGTGTGTGTGTGTGTGTGTACCTGTTGGCCCTGCTGTGTGGCTGCAGGTTGTCCAGGGTTCTGTGGATTTTGGCCATAATAAGCAGCCTGTTGCCTGTAGTACTCGGCCCAGGCAGCGCTGTAGTCAGTCTGTCCTGCTGCTCCTGTTGCTGCTGGAGCGCCACCTGCTGCTGGACTAGCGCCACTGCCTGCCTGAGCTTAAAACACAAACAGGGTTGATTTCACAAAAATAGAAAAAGTTCTCTTTAGCAGACGGGTTCAAATAAGATTTATTTCGTTGTGGCGCAAAACGAGAGAACGGAGATCTTTAATACACAAGGATCACACGTGACCTCAGTGTTTTAAAGACCTCAGTGTTTTAAAGGACTGTGGTGAGACCTGAGATGTTTTATGGTTTTGAGACAGTGGTCCCATCGTTTGGATTATCATATTGTTTTCGGGGGTGAGTACGTTCTGATTGAGTGCGTTAGCATTAAAGTTCGCAAATCACATTTTTCTGCTGTTGGTCAGATTTTGCAAACCCACAAGCATTCACACTACAGATGTCGCACGTCTTAAGTTCCTTCTCCTGGTGAGGAGCACTCAGACCTGGTGTGGAGGAAGTTTTCCTCTTTGTGTTCATGTATTATCTATATAAAGAAATGTAGAAATATAAAGTGTTTCCTTACTCTCCCCCATTTTCTTGTAGTACTCTTCCCAGGCCTTGGTGTAATCGGGTTGCCCCGAGTTCTGGGCTGCTTGGTTCTGGTCGGCGGGGGCGGGAGCAGCGGGCTGTGCGCTGGGCGTCTGGCCCGGGATGGCACCTCCTCCGGGCTGCTGGTAATACTGCGCGTAATACGCCGCCCAGGCGGCGCTGTGATCCGCCGCGGCTTTACCTAACACACATTATTTACATTAAACGTAAAAATGGCAACATTTAAGATGGCAGAATCATAAGTGACCTGTAGGGGGCGATGCAACTTTATTTAAAGCCATAAATGAAGCGGCCAAATTAATACGCAAAACAAAAAGAGTCACTTATTTAATTGAACGTGTATATATGCAAAGTGAAATACTTTAAATAGACAAAAGAAGTGGAAGATCCCCTGCTATGATAATTTGTTGGTAGGACATCTCACACTGACGTGAAAACCTGATCTAGAACATAAAATAAAATGGAAGTGAGACTCACTGGGGTCATGAGGTGCAGGCGGCTGCCACTGTTGGTAAGTGTTTCCCCAACCCTGAGGGGGGTACTGATGGGCACCTGGAGGACCTCCACTACAAACAAACACACGTTATATTACATACAATGCAATAACATACAGACAAGCTTTAAAAGTGCGAGAAGGTGTACTAACTGTGGAGGAGCTCCAGGAGGCCCAGGCTGATATGGATTTGGGTTATAAGGACCCATGGGGCCGGCTGGACCGGGACCAGGACCACCAGGCCCGGGACCTACAGGACACAGAGGACCCTAGAGAGGAGGAGAGAGGACTGATGGTATCATCCAGGTTATGTTTTAAATCAGTGCTACATGAGGGTCAAATCTCGTACCTCGATCTTGTCCTCGATGAGCTGCTTTGCGTGGTCGATCTGCTGCGGGTTCCCACGGATGGTGAACAGTTTGAAGTTGGGGTCCCCGTTGGGCGGCGGCTGGCGCGAGATCTCCACGAAGGCGCCCGTCTGCTGGTTGATCGACTTGACGTTCTCGCCTCCTCGGCCGATCACCAGGCCGCATTTGTGGGCAGGGATAGAGAAGGTCATCTCGCCGCCAGGGGGACCCCAGTTACCTGGGCCGCGGCCCCTACCGCGCCCACCTGGAGGCATACCTGTTCCGGGAGGACCTGGAGGTCCCTGAGATGGAGATGGTGAGACAATAAGTGAGACAGAAAAAGAGCATGTCTGCGTCCAAGCAGGTAAACGGTATAAACGTGTGAGTGAAGGATGTTTATGTCCTCACCCCTCCACCCTCCTCTCTCACACGGATGCTCTGCAGGAGCTCGTTGATGATGCCGGCAGCATGCTCACAGCGGTCAGGAGGCCCCATGATATGAGCCACTTTGTCAGGTCCACTACCATCATCTACAACACAAACACGCACTTACAATCCTGCACAACACCATTATGACCCAGGAGAAAGATACGAAACTCACCTGGTTTGAATTGTATCCGGACTCCTGCGTCGTTCTGAATCTTTTTAATCATCTCACCGCTCCGGCCGATCACCACGCCCACCGAGTGACGCGGCACGGGCACCTGACCAATCACACAGCAGAACAGCGGGTTTTACAGCAGAACTGCTGATCTTTAAAAATAAATTAGTGAAAGGAGCAAAAGGATCTGGTATACATACACGCACCTCTATTCCTCCACCTCCACCGCCGCCGCCGCCGCCACCCCCGCCCCCTCCCATGCGTGAACCGTATTCGTTCCTGTCTCCAAACTGATCCCTCTCTCGGAGAATCTCCTGCACCATCTCCCTCGCTTGCTGGAAAAAAAAGAATCAGCACTGTGAGATGTTTATCCTTTCTTTCTTCCAGGACTGGACTAGCACAAGTCACTTTCACTTTTTACACAAGCACATGGACACCAATGACGATCACAATGAGTCACTTTATTCTGTACTGCATATCCATCCATCCCTTCTGATAATTCATGTATGTATGCTTTTTTTTTGCTTGAATATAAAAATAAACATACCCACCAATTTCTTGTTGCCTTTTAAATATGTATAAATTAATGTGCTGTTGTACAGTGAGAGGTTTCACTTTTTAAAACTCGACACACACCTGCACTTTGTACGGGTCTCCAATGATGCGAAGGGGTTTGTCCATGTTTGGTCCCTGAGAAGGATCTTGTATCAAAATCATCTTCACTCCAGCACGCTCCTACACACACACACACACACACAGTCAATAACAGAAAAAAAATATATATATATTAAATGTAGTGCACTGTACACGCCGGCTCGTCCCACCTGGAGCTGTTTGATAGTTTCTCCTCCTTTGCCGATGACGAGGCCGGCTTTTCCCGCCGGGATGATCATCTCCTGCATGTGGCCGCTACCGTTGGACTCGTGGAAGGAGGTGGGCGGTGTTCCCCGTCCTCGCGAAACGATGTCATCTAACAGCATCTTGGCCTTCCTGTAAAGAGAGGAAGAGAGAGAGAGGAAGAGAGAGAGCTGTTACTTACAGAAATGCTGGAAATTAATATCATGATAAATACATATAAATATCTTCATATAGTTTAAAACCATCTTCAAAATAATGATGGACTGATCGTACTGGATTCACCGTGCCAAACAATTATAAATAAATGAACGTAATCCTCCCATATGTCCCGTCTATTCATTTTTATCAACACCCTATTTATTTATTTTAATAAAATATGGTTGTTATTCGTCACGTGCCGCTTTGGGATGCAGGGGGCTTGAACCCACAACCTTCCGATCAGTAACCCAGAGCCTTAACCACTGATCCCCTACTTTAAATACTTTAAAAACTTTAATAATCACATGTACACAAATAAAGTGAGAAATTAACCAGACTTATAACAGTGAAGGTGAAACAGAAAAAAGTAAAAGGCGCCACGTGTCTCCTGATTAACGTGATGAAAAGCGCACGCCATGTCCCACGAATAAATATCTCCAATAGACAATTGTATAAATGATAAACTGAAAAGCTAAAACTTTCATCCAATCACAATGCTCATGGCAGAGAGCTGACCAATCACGGAGCAGCATTACGGATGAATAGGAAAACAGTGTATTAAAAACATGGCGACCGAGAACGAGGTGGTCTTCAAGATGAAGATACAAACACACACATTACACTTACTGAATAGACTCATGAGACCCGGTGAGCGAGACACTTCTCTCAGGTAATCCTGCGCTGTCTGCGAAAGCAACACACACTCATTAAGCTCACGTGGACGTCATACACTGATCCCACACACACACACACACACACACACACACACACACAGACACACACAGACACACACAGACACACACAGACACACACAGACACGTCTCAGTACTTACCTGGCGCGATCTGAACCTTACACCCCGACTCCTGCTGGATCTTATTGATCTGCTCTCCTCCTCGGCCAATGACTGCACAGCAAAACAGAGCATATCAGGGGACTGATCACACAAAAACACAGCAAAGCGTGCGTACGTGCACGTGTGTGTGTGTGCACGCGCGCACTCACTGAGGCCGACCATGCCGTCAGGAACTCTGTACTCCTCTGTCAGAGCTGAAGGACGTCCACTGAAGAAGAAGGAAAGAAGTGTGTTTCACACAACATGTGCAAGTGCGTGTGTGTGTGTGTGTGGGGGGGGGGGGGGGGTGTCTTACCTCTGTTGAGAGAGAGCTGCCAGTTGAGCACTGATAGCTGTGGATACACAAAAACACTTTAATCTGCATCTCACACACACTTTACACTGAGGATCAGATTCACTTTGAGGAAACAAAGAATAAATAAATAAATAAATAAACAAGACTGTTATAAACTCTGCATGTTACAGTGTGAACGCATGATTACAGCATGTGTGAGTGTGTATGCACAGTTACTGTGTGTGTGTGTGTGTGTGTGTGTGTACACTTTTCAAACTGTATTCATGGTTACAGTACTATTAAATTGTGTGTTAACTGAAAGTATGTATTACTACTCTGTGTGTGTGTGTGTGTGTGTGTGTGTGTGTGTGTGCATAAACACTCACACAGTGCTGTAGCGTTGTCCCTGTCACTTTGTGGAGCCATCCTCTTACTGTCAGGCTGATCTGAGGAGGAAACAGAGCATTTAAACCTACAGTCTGGTGTGTGTGTGTGTGTGTGTGTGTGTGTGTGTGTGTGTGTGAGAGTGAGTGTGTACCTCCGTCCTCCAGTGATCGTTTCTGTGCTGAGAAAGGATACCCCTCTGTACCGCCGTTATTGCTCACAGGGCCGCCAGTCACTTCTCCACCGATCTTAGCCGCAATCTACAGAAAACACAAACACGTGGTTTCTTCCCCCGATAATAAACGAAAGAAGCTGGACATGTTCCTGAGTTTCTCACTACGCTTCTCTTAAACAGCTCCGGGTCCATATATCAGATACATATTGCGATACACATCACAATTACGAGTCTAGAAGGCTCTAAAGAGAAGAGAAGCTCCTAATCATCATCATCAGATCTGCTGAGGTTCTGTGGAGATTCATTCAGCCGTAGGTGAGGTGAGGAGGCCTGGGGTTCGGTATAAAAGTGTTCAATAGGGTCGGAGCTCTATAGCAGGAGATCTTCCAATCCATGTAAAGCAGATCTTCACGGATCTGGATTTAAACACAGGGGCATCATGGGGGAACAGGTTCGGGTCTCCTACAGGAAAAATATCATGCTACAGCACCCAGAGACGACCGACACGAACGTGTGCCTCCAAACAGTTTGGAGAAAAACTATGCACGCTGGAACAGTCATGTGTCCCATTACTTTTGACCATGGCATGATTATTTTTCTTCTACTACACGATTGAGGTTCTCCTGTAGGATCAAACACGATGCTCTACTTTTAAAGCTCCTCAGTCATCACCACTATACAGCCTGAGGACATCCCATGGGTCTGGTCTGATTCTGTGCGGTCCCGCCATCTGTAGATCGGACAATGCAGAACTCGCACTTGGATTAGAGAAATGATCTAATAAATATTCAGTGTAAAACATGATGATGAGCTTCAGCTTGAGGAAGAGGGCAGAGCCTACAGGGAAGCGGGAGTTCAAATCACCTGTGCAGATGTTTCCAGGTGAACGTGTGGTTTCTCTCGGGTCTGTTTACGAGCGGATCGGAACGTGAAAATCCACCGCCACAGAAAGTTCGTTAAGGAAACTAATATCCTCCAGGTACCAGAGGGACAAGGAAAATCACACCAAAGTAAAATGTAACGGAGTTTAACGTGAACCAGAGCTCGAGAAGAGAATCTGAACAAACGTCTCGTGTTTAATGGAACGAAAGGAAAAAAAAAAAAAAAAAAACCTGCAATTAGTTTCTGTGTATTTAATTAAATATTTATTTAGTATCAATCAAGAAACCTTCAACTACATCCATCCATAGACACGTTCCTTCGGTTTCTAGAGACAGACAAGAATTAAGTGAATAAGAGGAAGAAAGTTGAGAAGAACAGGAGAGATGATGTGATCAGACCACCTCACCCCCCCCCCCACAGTCACACGTTTAACGGTTTGGAGTGAAATTTGGAGCAGGAACGTTAGAGACTTGGAGAAATCCTGGACCAACACTGCTCCAATTCCACAACACCATGCAGCTGTGTCTGAGCTGCAGCTCATCAGAACCAAAGCAAACAGTGGTCTGGACTGATCATCATCATCATCATCATGGAACCACCTGCCCAGTCACTGCACCTAAATCCCACTGAACTGCTCTGGGAGGAACTAAATCACAAGTCTGAAGAAACCAGAGGTAAAATCTCTCAGCTGAATGATGTTTGGAAAGAAACAAACAGTCCAGATGTTGAGTGTAAAACTGTTTATGGTAAAGGATGATTTTTACAATTAAAATTAACATCTGGATATTTATAGATTTGTTCAGATGTAAATCTTCATACCGTCACATGACCGAGTTCATTTAAAAAAAAAATTATTCATATCCCCACACACACACACACACACGACCCAAGAGAGAGTGAGTGTGCGCGCGCGCACGCACGCATATAAATATATACGAGCGTTTGAGCGTCTGGTTTGTTTAAACTGTGCCACTGATGGTACTTAAACATAATTACGAGTTCTTTATTATTACTGTTTTATTATAAATATTATAATTTATAGTTTTGTGCAGTTTTGAGTTTCAACGACTTTCACGATGAGGCTAGTCAGGCGAGCACGCGCGCCGCCATGCTAGCTAGCCTAGCTAAACTAGCCTAGCTGAACTAGCCTAGCTGAACTAGCCTAGCATCGCTGCCGGACAAAAGGGAGGAAAGTTTTTTTTTTTATATTTACTTGGAATTTTCTGCTTTTTAACCAAAATGGCACGTGTAAATAAAATACAAGCGGCCCGATACAACGGAACGTTTACGGGGTAATTCAGGAGGGAAACACGGGCCTTTTCCTCCCCCCATCAGGCCGCCCGCGGTCTCACCTGCCGTGCGCGCTGCACCGCGTCCGCAAACGCGTCCTTCTTGATCCCAGCGGCTCCCAGTGCTGCTGCTCCGGCCCCGGGAGGAGGCGGCGGCGGCACCGTGCTGTACTCCGACATTTCGCCGTAAATCCGCGCAGGAGGTGAGGGAAGAGAAAGAGAGAGCGAGAGAGAGAAGCCTGTGCACGGGGAGAAGCCGCGCGCCGGAGCTGAGAGGCGGAGGAGAAGAAGAAGAAGAGGAGGAAGAAGGCCGCGCGATCACACCGCGGCAACCAGTCCGCGCGTTTCTACTGGTTCGCCTTTCCGTGTACGAGTTACAACACAGCCAATCAGGGCGCACCAAAGGGGCGGGTTTTGCCGCTCCTCTGAACACGATTGGCTTTTGAAAAGGCCCCCCCCCCCACACACACACACACACACCAGACCCACACACACATGGACACCACACACACACCAGACCCACACACACATACACACCACACACACACACACACACCAGACCCCCCCCACACACACACACCACACACACACACACACACACCCCAGACCCACACACACCACACACCAGACCCCCACACACATACACACTCACACCAGACCCCCCCCACACACACACCAGACACACACACACACACACCAGACACACACACACACACACACACACACACACACACCAGACACACACACACACACACACACACACACACACCAGACACACACACACACACTCACACCAGACCCCCACACACACACACACACACACCAGACACACACACACACACACACACACACACACACACACACCAGACACACACACACACACACACACACACACCAGACACACACACACACAGAGGCAGGCCGAACAGAAATACTTCAAATAATAATCTAAAAAAATAATCATCGTGTTCGTTTCTAGAAGTCTTATGAAATTCATGTGTCAAAAATATACAGTACTGGAGAGTGAAGGAAAAGCAGCCAACAAGCACCAACACCTCTGGAAACTCTTTAAACTAGTGAAATAAATTTTTTCTTGATTAAATAATCATGTATAACCCTGAAACACAGTGTTCCTTTACTTTCAGAAGCCTTCCTCAAAAAAACTCAACTGTCCCTATTTGCAATCCGATGGAGCTCCTTTATGAAGCTAAAAGCTTTAATCTGGGTTTGAGGAACAAAGAGAGCCTTTATAAAAGTGTGTAACACATGGAGATAAAACCTGAAGGGTTCCTTGGTTCACTCCTCTGAGTAAAGCTTTAAAGGCTCTTTGGAGAATCCTATAAGTGAAGATTTCTAATCAGAGATGATCTAAAGGTTTTTTCAGGACATGAAGAACCTGTGATTAGCCAAAGAACCTAAAGAACTTTTCACCTTAAAATGTATAGATACTAATAAAATCAGTCCTGATATCTGATCAGAGATTTTGTGATCTTGGTTCTAGAAGGGTTTCATCTGTATGGTCCTAATACACAATAACAGGATTATAATGTTGGTTTAGAAAAGAAATAGAGTTTCTTTGGGACTGAGCTCATGACAGTAACCATTATCAAATCTGGGATTATAATTATAACTTTTTATGAGCCTACAGTGTTTAGTAGCATAACATAACTGAAGCATCATGAAAGTCCAGAATCACAAACTCATCATGGTCTGATGAGATGATCTGACTTCTTTGGTTTAGAGTTGAAAAAATTATGATCCGTTAAAACATCTGGATTGTAAATTAGAATAAAAAAAAAAATTAAAAATCGAATTTATGAGTTAAAATCGCAACGCTGACAGAACCCGTGGCGATTTTGAATCCCAGCATGCGCTCAAGTTGAATTTATTACTTAAAAAAAAAAAAAAAAACCATTTCAAGTGTAATTTGGTAATTGGATTAATCAAATATATCGAATAAGTCGCACACATATTACTTTAAATATGATACATTCATAAAATACTCTCCAATCTGACGTTTCTGGCTCAACATACTGATCTTTAGCCTCATTTATCTGCAGTTTGCATTAATGCACATTAAAACTAAAAATATGAATAACCCATATCAATTTATTGTTAGCATGAACTTAATGCAGTTCCACCAAATGGCCACTAGGAAACGGACCTAACATGATTTTCACATTTTCAAAAATGCAGCCCACGTTTGAAAATAGGGGAAAAAATTTAATATACAAAAATAAGTCACACTTTTTTTTTTAACATTTTGTTCAAATTAAATGAAGTATAATTCTTTGTGCATGCTTGATGAACAACTGGGAGGAAAGAGCCAATGGAGTTCACTTCGGTTTCATGCAACCCTGCAGAAAAACTTGTTTAGTTTAAAATGTAAGACAATTTAAAACTTTTAAAATTTATATTTTGGAAAATTATTCGGCGCCCATGGACACTCTGTGATTACATTTATAAAGAAACAAAAAAACATTTTACATTAGCTTTGAGTTCATGCAGTTCCTATTGACAGCCACTAGGTGGAGACTGTCTGCTGTATTATTTATGATTGGCGCATGGTCCGTAATGAAGCAAAAGACTGAGCTGAAGAAACTGCACCCATTATATATATATATATATATATATATATATATATATATATATATATATATATATATATATATATATATATAAACACATACATATATAATCTTTTGCATATTAACTTGGCCTTCATGCAGTTCCTACAGATCACCACTAGGGAGTCTTTATTGCTGAGAGTCTTTATAGGCACAGTAAAGGTAATCCTAATATGATTATTGTATACACATGTATATTTATGTATATTATGGTATATTATATTTTATTTATATACATTAAGATTTGCACTTCTGGTTAGATGATAACTTTATTTCACTGGCACCGTACCTGCACTCTGCACAATGACAAAGTTGAATCTAATCTATTTATTGCTGCATTACAGATCATGTGCAAAACGTAATAATACATCAGAAAATACATGCATTCAATTAATTCAAAAGGGTAATTTACAATCAATTTATGTACTTTTATTCCTTTATAAATACGATCACAGAGTGTCCATTGATGGGCTTTATAAGCTGTAATAATTCTCCAGATGCATTTCCTCCAAATCACCACTAGAGGACAGACTTTAAGACTCCAATAAGGATCAATATGAGTGTCTCCTTCTAGTGGTCATCTGGTAGACCTGCATCAAATCTAAGGCCATTTCCAGTGAATTTGTAATGAATTTCTTTTTCCCCCCAAAGCAAAATGGATTCAAATGGAAGCTCAGTGAGTCTTTTTCACAAATCTGAACAGTGAGGACAGTGGTGGTTAAAAAACAAAGTTGCTTCGTTCTCACACCACGGTTAAGAAAATAGATTCAGTCTTTAATGTTATAAAATATAACTCATGCTCACTTATATGTAGTCTATAAGCACATGCTCGGTTATACTGTATTTTCCAGACTGTAAACCTAAATAAAAGACTGTACATCCTGTTACGCCGTATTTAACGCAGAAAAAAAGAATGCATGTATGAACATGCTATCGGTTTATAGTCTGGGGAATACACAGTATATTAATATTTTGTGCGCGCACACACTCATTTCTGAGCATTAACACACACTTTAGCGTGCGTTCATTTCACCGCCTGAAGGGGGCAGCCTGTGAGTCTGAAAGTGACGACCCTGTTGATCAACAGCACAAATAAACAGCAAGAAACTGGAGACATTTGGAGAAAAAAATGTTGAAACATGCTTCAGAGTTTAACATCTGTAAAACATCAGTGTCAGACTTCACATCTGTTTGGTTTTTTTTGTTTGTTTTTTTCCATAATAAACTATAATATAAACCGATCTGATTTGTTTATTACAGATGACTGGAGTGAAGTCCTGCTGATTTTGAGTCAGAACTTGAGATCTCCGTCTCTCTGGCTTCAGGAGCAAATCCTTTATTATTTGTCTCTCCATCATGGAGCGCATTCACACGCTTTTCCACACGTTCATTCTCACTTCCTATTCTCTCATGTAACATCAAGACAATGCCTTCTCTCTCTCACTCTCACTGTTCCACCCCCAGTACTTTCCTCATGTGCTCGTACACCACGTAGGAGATGCTGACAGCAGGAATGACCTTCAGAAAATTTGGCGCGATGCCGCGGTAAAGTCCCACTACACCCTCCTGAGCCATGATGCTGCGGAACAGAGAGAGCATGGAGAGCTGAGGAGCACCTTTCACCGTCGCTGAGAGAGAGAGAGAGAGAGAGAGAGAGAGAGAGAGAGAGAGAGAGAGAGAGAGAGAGATTATTCTATCTGTTCATACAAATATCCATCCATCCATCCAATGTGCCAACAACTATTAATACATCCATTCTTTAGAAAATCCAACCATTAAGTCAACTAACAATCTATCATCTAACCATTTATCATCCATCCACCCATCCACTATCCATCCATCAACTCAACCAAAAATTATTTGTCCAATCATATATCCAAGCAGCCCACCATCTATAATCTAATCATTCATCCATCCAACCATCTATCCATCCATCCATGCATCCATCTCCCATATAAGCAGTCTATCCTCCATCCTCGCTCTCTCACCCTGAGCCTGCATGCGGGTTCTGATCAGAGCGAGTGGATACGACGCCAGCTGACCGCACGTGCTGGAAACCGTCCCACATCCGACCAGCACCAACACCCCGGGGTTAGTCGAGCTGGAGCTGTGTCTCTGTAACCACAAGTTCTTCAGAGTCTGAAAGAGAAAGAGAAAAAGGGAGGAAGGAAGAGAGAGAGTGGGAGAAAAGGATATAGAGGGAGAGTGTGGGGGAAAGAGAGAGAGAAAGAGAGAGAAAGAGAGAGTGGGAGGGAGGGAGATAGAGGGAGGGAGAGAGAGAGAGAGAAAGAGAGAGAAAGAGAGAGTGGGAGGGAGGGAGATAGAGGGAGGGAGAGAGAGAGAGAGAGGGAGGGAGAGAGAGAAAGAGAAAGAGAGAGAAAGAGAGAGTGGGAGGGAGGGAGATAGAGAGAGGGAGGGAGAGAGAGAGAGAGAGGGAGGGAGAGAGAGAAAGAGAAAGAGAGAGAAAGAGAGAGTGGGAGGGAGGGAGATAGAGAGAGGGAGGGAGAGAGAGAGAGAGAGAGAGAGAGAGAGAGAGAG
>NC_139593.1:3905086-3932586 GCF_946808225.1 Silurus aristotelis
GAACTTCTCGATTCTGTTTCCTCTACATGACCTGCATCCAGTAGAAAAAGAACGAATCACTCTTTAAGACTCCGAGTCACATTAAAGATTGGTTCAAAATGAACAAATCGCTCTTTGAGACGACTCGTTCCTCTGAGACGAATAATTCATGAACAACCCATCACTTACACACACACACGCACACACGCACACACGCACACACGCACACACGCACACACGCACACACGCACACACCTCTGCAAGATCTTGGTTGCCTCGTCCAGCGTAACCTCCACTCCCACATTGTGTAATGAAAGCTGGATCTCTCCAGCATCGATCTCACCTGTAAAACACACACACACACACACACACACACACACACACACACACACACACACACACACACACACACACACACACACACACAGTTAAAGCTTGAGGTCAGTAAAAGCTTCAGCACATTCAAACGTTATACTCCAGGACCAGAAGAGAGC
The DNA here is from genome assembly GCF_946808225.1 of Silurus aristotelis. Taxonomy (NCBI): domain Eukaryota; kingdom Metazoa; phylum Chordata; class Actinopteri; order Siluriformes; family Siluridae; genus Silurus; species Silurus aristotelis. Next base: position 3,905,560 of record NC_139593.1, read on the forward strand.
GAGTGCTCAGGCTCCTCACCGTCGTTGTTGCGGTCGAGGCTGCTGAACATGAGGCGGAGACGCTTCTCGTGAGAGCACAGGTACTGCGTGAACTCCTCGAAGTCCAACTGTCCATCCTGATTAGTGTCTCCTTCACTAACAATCTGCTGTGGGACAGGGCAGAGAGGGGAGTGTAGCGAAAGACAGGAGAGAAGGGAAGAGACAAGGAAGCCCAGATTGGTTAAAAATGGAGAAATGAGCAGGAAGAGGAGGAACAGGAGGAAGAAAAAGCAAGTTACATGGTGCAATACACACCAGGTCACATGACCCACCACCAAGAACATAACCCCCAACACCAAAGTTCAAGGAGCTTTTATACCAGACAGTACACTATAGTATGGGTTCAAGTTCCTGATTTGGTTCTTAGTATTGTCCAAAAATGTTTGTGGGTGAATCTAGAAATCTTCCAGACCACTGATTGGTCAAACAATTGGGAATTAGGACCACATAGGTCTGGGAAGCTCCTCCTACTTTCATGGGCACAATAATTCAATGGGAAACAGAAAGACAGATAGACCAGGAAGACAGAAGACGACGAGAAGAAAAAGAACCACCACCAAACCAAGCGTCCACAATAAACCTCTAAAGATCCAGACATGTAAACACACAAGGATGTCCTGTTTCACGTTATCTTTTTTTAACGCCTAAAACGTCTCTCTCTTCGTGTCTGGACACGCTTTCTGCTCTGTCTGGACGAGTTCCAAGTTCTTGACCTTTTTCCTTCGCCCGAGGTCTACCATGTGCAAATACGAGTGTGTGTGTGAAAGAGATTGTGTGAGGTTTCAGTTTACACATGTCTGACCCTTCACTCAGACCGAAAAAAAACCCCAGACACTCATGTGCAACACACACACACACACACACACACACACACACACACACACACACACACACACACACACACACACACACACACACACACACACATTAAAAATAAACACCCACTCAAGCAAATACACACAAGGACACAGAGGGGTAGTAGGCAAGTGAGTGAAATTTGTTACAAAACACCACACACACTTGTTACGTTGTCACTAATGGACGTTGTATGACTGTTTGGCCGTTTCCGTGCTACAAGATCGCGTCCCGTCGGTTCATTTCCTGTCTCTCACGCAGACGTAGACTAGTTTCTAAAGCTCACAATGAGCAGGCAGAAGGCAGTAAGAAGTCTGGGGTTAACGTGGATGAGACAGAGGGAGTCAGTGATGTAAACAAGCCTGAGAACAGACACATTCCTGATCATCATCATCATCATCATTTTTTCTCTGCTTGTGTTCTACATGGTGGATCTTCAGACTGGAAACATTCATTAGAGAATATAAATCATTTATATTAATATGACGTGAGGTTCAGTTTCCAGCATGACACTAAAACAGGAAGTAATAATCACTACTTTTTACTGAAGAACATGTCGGAGCCCAAACTTCTTTACTTCAACTTAAGTAAAAAAAGTGCAGTCAGAACTTTAACTTTTACCAGATTCTTTTAAAACATCAGTATCTGCACTTTTACTGAGTGAAGGATGTGTGAACTTTTCCACCTCTAATGAGGAGGCCTCACCGCTCCGTTTCACATCATCGCCGTGTCGAGTCGTTTCTTCGAAACGATGCGCCCATGAGCACGTGGGACACGATCATGACGTCTGAACTTAACGTCTTTTTGTGCAGAAACTCACACCATTAAGGTTCTAATAAAAGGTTTTACAGCAAACGCTTGTGCATCACTCCACTGCTCCATTATAACTAACGACAAGAGCTTTAAAACGAGCTCACACTGGTTCTACACACACACCAACACCCACCCCAGGGGTCTCTAACTCCCACTTCCAACATTTCCCCTTTTCCTGCTCCACCCTGTGTGGATCAGTGGGCCAAAGAACATTAGTGTGCAACATGTGGAGATGTTCCATATGGATATTTGCTCTTATAATGAGCTCCACTCTTCTTGGAAGATGTTCCACTAGATTTTATGGAGATTTATGTGAAAATTCAGCCAGTTAGTAAAGTCAGGTACTGATGGAGGTGAGGAGGCCTGAGGGGCAGTTAGTGTGAAACGTTCATCAACGTTGGAGCTCTATAGCAGTAGATCTTCCACATTTCCTTCTTCTTCTTCACTGTTCTTCACCACCTCTACTACCTGCACCTTCTCACACAATGTCCCCACTTTCATTCACAAGATCTTCCACATTTCCAGACCATGTAAAGCAGTAATGTGATGGAGGCGTGTGCATGCTGAAACAGGTTCAGGTGAAGGAAAATTTCATGCAGCATTTAAAGTCCTGTACAATCGTGTGCTCCACAAAATACTTCACAGTAAACTATACAGAGTTTATAGTGAACGGGGAATAATCTGGGATTCCACCAACACACTTCACTACACTACACAACTCTACATCACACTACACAACTCTACACCACAGTACACAACTCTACACCACAGTACACAACTCTACACCACACTACACAACTCTACACCACACTACACAACTCTACACCACACTACACAACTCTACATCACACTACATCACACTACACAACTCTACATCACACTACACAACTCTACATCACACTACACAACTCTACATCACACTACATCACACTACACAACTCTACATCACACTACATCACACTACATCACACTACACAACTCTACATCACACTACACAACTCTACATCACACTACACAACTCTACATCACACTACACAACTCTACATCACACTACATCACACTACATCACACTACACAACTCTACATCACACTACACAACTGTTCACCACACTACACACCTCTTCCGAAGAAGTAAACTCTACATTTCTTCGCCTATTCAACTTGTTCGGAAACCTGGTCAGAGCACAGCTGAGGTCAGCCATGATACACCGCCACACTACACCACGCTACACTCGCCTACACCGCCACACCACGCTACACTCGCCTACACCGTCACACTACACTACACTCCCCTACACCACCACACCACACTCCCCTACACCGCCGCACCACACTACACTCCCCTACACCGCCGCACCACACTACACTCCCCTACACCGCCGCACCACACTACACTCCCCTACACCGCCGCACCACACTACACTCCCCTACACCGCCGCACCACACTACACTCCCCTACACCGCCGCACCACACTACACTCCCCTACACCGCCGCACCACACTACACTCCCCTACACCGCCGCACCACACTACACTCCCCTACACCGCCGCACCACACTACACTCCCCTACACCGCCGCACCACACCATACCACACTCGCCTACACCTCCACACCACACTACACTCCACACCACACTACACTCCACCTCCACACCACACCACACTCCACACCACACTACACTCCACCTCCACACCACACCACACTCCCCTCCACCGCCACACCACACCACACTCCCCTCCACCGCCACACCACACCACACTCCCCTCCACCGCCACACCACACCACACTCCCCTACACCGCCACACCACACCACACTCCCCTACACCGCCACACCACACCACACTCCCCTACACCGCCACACCACACCACACTCCCCTACACCGCCACACCACACCACACTCCCCTACACCGCCACACCACACCACACTCCCCTACACCGCCACACCACACCACACTCCCCTACACCGCCACACCACACGACACTCCCCTACACCGCCACACCACACTACACTCCCCTACACCGCCACACCACACTACACTCCTCTACACCGCCACACCACACTACACTCCTCTACACCGCCACACTACACTACACTCCCCTACACCGCACTACACTCCCCTACACCGCCACACCGCACTACACTCCCCTACACCGCCACACCGCACCACACTCCCCTACACCGCCACACCACACGACACTCCCCTACACCGCCACACCACACGACACTCCCCTACACCGCCACACCACACGACACTCCCCTACACCGCCACACCACACGACACTCCCCTACACCGCCACACCACACTACACTCCCCTACACCGCCACACCACACTACACTCCCCTACACCGCCACACCACACTACACTCCTCTACACCGCCACACCACACTACACTCCTCTACACCGCCACACCACACTACACTCCCCTACACCGCACTACACTCCCCTACACCGCCACACCGCACTACACTCCCCTACACCGCCACACCACACCACACTCCTCTACACCGCCACACCACACCACACTCCCCTACACCGCCACACCACACGACACTCCCCTACACCGCCACACCACACGACACTCCCCTACACCGCCACACCACACGACACTCCCCTACACCGCCACACCACACTACACTCCTCTACACCGCCACACCACACTACACTCCTCTACACCGCCACACCACACTACACTCCCCTACACCGCCACACCACACTACACTCCCCTACACCACACCACACTACACTCCCCTACACCGCCACACCACACTACACTCCCCTACACCGCCACACCACACTACACTCCCCTACACCGCCACACCACACTACACTCCTCTACACCGCCACACCACACTACACTCCTCTACACCGCCACACCACACGACACTCCCCTACACCGCCACACCACACGACACTCCCCTACACCGCCACACCACACGACACTCCTCTACACCGCCACACCACACCACACTCCCCTACACCGCCACACCACACCACACTCCCCTACACCGCCACACCACACGACACTCCCCTACACCGCCACACCACACGACACTCCCCTACACCGCCACACCACACGACACTCCCCTACACCGCCACACCACACGACACTCCCCTACACCGCCACACCACACGACACTCCCCTACACCGCCACACCACACTACACTCCCCTACACCGCCACACCACACTACACTCCTCTACACCGCCACACCACACTACACTCCCCTACACCACACTACACTCCCCTACACCGCCACACCACACTACACTCCTCTACACCGCCACACCACACTACACTCCTCTACACCGCCACACCACACGACACTCCCCTACACCGCCACACCACACGACACTCCCCTACACCGCCACACCACACGACACTCCCCTACACCGCCACACCACACTACACTCCCCTACACCGCCACACCACACGACACTCCCCTACACCGCCACACCACACGACACTCCCCTACACCGCCACACCACACTACACTCCCCTACACCGCCACACCACACTACACTCCCCTACACCGCCACACCACACTACACTCCCCTACACCGCCACACCACACTACACTCCTCTACACCGCCACACCACACTACACTCCTCTACACCGCCACACCACACTACACTCCCCTACACCGCCACACCACACTACACTCCCCTACACCACACCACACTACACTCCCCTACACCGCCACACCACACTACACTCCCCTACACCGCCACACCACACTACACTCCTCTACACCGCCACACCACACCACACTCCCCTACACCGCCACACCACACTACACTCCCCTACACCGCCACACCACACTACACTCCCCTACACCGCCACACCACACTACACTCCTCTACACCGCCACACCACACTACACTCCTCTACACCGCCACACCACACTACACTCCCCTACACCACACTACACTCCCCTACACCACACTACACTCCCCTACACCGCCACACCACACTACACTCCTCTACACCGCCACACCACACGACACTCCCCTACACCGCCACACCACACGACACTCCCCTACACCGCCACACCACACGACACTCCCCTACACCGCCACACCACACTACACTCCTCTACACCGCCACACCACACGACACTCCCCTACACCGCCACACCACACTACACTCCCCTACACCGCCACACCACACTACACTCCTCTACACCGCCACACCACACTACACTCCTCTACACCGCCACACCACACTACACTCCCCTACACCACACTCCTCTACACCGCCACACCACACCACACTCCTCTACACCGCCACACCACACTACACTCCTCTACACCGCCACACCACACTACACTCCCCTACACCACACTACACTCCCCTACACCACACTACACTCCTCTACACCGCCACACCACACGACACTCCCCTACACCGCCACACCACACTACACTCCCCTACACCGCCACACCACACTACACTCCTCTACACCGCCACACCACACTACACTCCTCTACACCGCCACACCACACTACACTCCCCTACACCGCCACACCACACTACACTCCCCTACACCACACCACACTACACTCCCCTACACCGCCACACCACACTACACTCCCCTACACCGCCACACCACACTACACTCCTCTACACCGCCACACCACACCACACTCCCCTACACCGCCACACCACACCACACTCCCCTACACCGCCACACCACACTACACTCCTCTACACCGCCACACCACACTACACTCCTCTACACCGCCACACCACACTACACTCCCCTACACCACACTACACTCCCCTACACCGCCACACCACACTACACTCCCCTACACCGCCACACCACACTACACTCCTCTACACCGCCACACCACACGACACTCCCCTACACCGCCACACCACACGACACTCCCCTACACCGCCACACCACACGACACTCCCCTACACCGCCACACCACACTACACTCCTCTACACCGCCACACCACACGACACTCCCCTACACCGCCACACCACACGACACTCCCCTACACCGCCACACCACACGACACTCCCCTACACCGCCACACCACACTACACTCCCCTACACCGCCACACCACACTACACTCCTCTACACCGCCACACCACACTACACTCCTCTACACCGCCACACCACACTACACTCCCCTACACCACACTCCTCTACACCGCCACACCACACCACACTCCTCTACACCGCCACACCACACTACACTCCTCTACACCGCCACACCACACTACACTCCCCTACACCACACTACACTCCCCTACACCGCCACACCACACCACACTCCCCTACACCGCCACACCACACCACACTCCCCTACACCGCCACACCACACCACACTCCCCTACACCGCCACACCACACGACACTCCCCTACACCGCCACACCACACGACACTCCCCTACACCGCCACACCACACGACACTCCCCTACACCGCCACACCACACTACACTCCCCTACACCGCCACACCACACTACACTCCCCTACACCGCCACACCACACTACACTCCTCTACACCGCCACACCACACTACACTCCTCTACACCGCCACACCACACTACACTCCCCTACACCACACTACACTCCCCTACACCGCCACACCACACGACACTCCCCTACACCGCCACACCACACGACACTCCCCTACACCGCCACACCACACGACACTCCCCTACACCGCCACACCACACTACACTCCCCTACACCGCCACACCACACGACACTCCCCTACACCGCCACACCACACGACACTCCTCTACACTGCCACACCACACTACACTCCCCTACACCACACTACACTCCCCTACACCGCCACACCACACGACACTCCCCTACACCGCCACACCACACGACACTCCCCTACACCGCCACACCACACGACACTCCCCTACACCGCCACACCACACTACACTCCCCTACACCGCCACACCACACTACACTCCCCTACACCGCCACACCACACGACACTCCCCTACACCGCCACACCACACGACACTCCTCTACACCGCCACACCACACTACACTCCTCTACACCGCCACACCACACTACACTCCTCTACACCGCCACACCACACTACACTCCCCTACACCGCCACACCACACTACACTCCCCTACACCGCCACACCACACTACACTCCCCTACACCGCCACACCACACTACACTCCTCTACACCGCCACACCACACTACACTCCCCTACACCGCCACACTCCACAACACTCCTCTACACCGCCACACCACACTACACTCCCCTACACCGCCACACTCCACTACACTCCCCTACACCGCCACACCACACTACATGTCTATAGGAGACACTGTGCATCCATGTACATGTTCCAGCTGAAGACTGGGTTCTGTCCCGAATCTTACACTTGTGTACCCAATAGGCTATGACTCCTCCTCCTGCTCCTCCTCCCCCCAGGGTAATTCTTCTCCACGGTGGTGTTGCTCTGCATGCTCATGTTCTGCTCGGGGGCTGGAATGTTTAGGGGGGTAGAAAAATCACGTGTCACGTGGAATGCCTGCACGACTAACTCCTCCGGTTCGTTTCGGTTTCCCGTTGCTGCACCTCCGCCCCGCTGAGACCGGCAGCGCGTGCGTGCGTGCGTGCGTGTGTGTGTGTGTGCGCGCGTGCGTGCGTGCGTGATCGGTATCTGTACCTGTTCCGCCGATGTGCGCGAGAGCAGCCCGCGCGCCGCCAGCCCCGCCCTGAGCTCGTTAATGTCGATCCGTCCGTCTTTGTTGGTGTCGAGCTGGTCGAAGAGTTCGCTCCACAGCCGCTCGCGCTCCGGGTCCGTTTCCGGTTCAGAGCCGGGTGCAGGTGCGGGTGCGTTCTCCTGGCACCGGGCACGCGACCACCGCACGACGCGGCACCACCGCGGCTCGGCCATGAGCGCGCGTGCGTCCGTGCCTGTGCGCGAGCACGCGGTGTTCTCTCTGCGCCACCCGGTTATTTTATTAGGGGAAAACACATTCGCTGCGCTCGCGTGCAAACACACACACACACACACACACACACACACACACACACTCGATCTGACCTCAAGATCCGAATTTCCTGTTCCGTAAAAGAGCTGCAACGCGCGCGCTCACATACAAAGCGGCGTTAAACAGCTGGTTAGTTTCGCGTCTCTCTGTCTCTCTCTCTCTCTCTCTCTCCCTCTGTGTGTGTCTCGACTCTCCAAACCAGGAAGTAACCTAAAACCAAGCAAAACGCAACTTTAACACGCGTGCAGTGTGCGTTAAAAGCGTGACTTTTCGACGTGTGTTTTCCGGTAGCGTCCCGGTAGAGGAGTCCCGGCTCTGTCCCAAATCACTTCAACTAGTGCGCTTCTCTTATAATGATATTATTATAACACGAGACACTTGAATGACCCTTTAAAAAAAGTGTGACGTAATAAGATCTTGGATACTAATATTATGACGTCACGAATACAGGCGGGGCCTTTATCAAGACAAATATACCACTTATAACTGTTATCTAAAAGCACAAGGGGTTTTGTACGAAAGCGTTAATATTTCTTTCTTTCTTGTTTCCTCGTGATCACGAATAAAATTTTCACGCTTTCAACACAACAAACACTCGTGATCGGAACTTCTGTGTATTCGACATAAGAGCTTGTTCTAGATTATGGTTATGTTATTAACCACAATAACCACAAATGTTTCTGGTTTTACTGCACCATGCTGCCTCTAGAACATGCTCTTATCAGGGGCGGATCTCCCGGGATGGCATGGGGTGGCAATTGCCATCCCGGGCAGTTGCCATTCTTTTTTTTAAGAAAAAGCATTGCTGATTTTTGTTATGTTGAGAAAAAAACAAGAAAGAGAACATTATAATGCCTCTTAGGACTTCCAAAAGATTTTGGAGTGTAGCTTCGGTGGATTTGTGTTGGTTCAGCTACAAGCGCATTAGATCTGGGGTTCAGGCGCTGTTCCAGTTCATCTCAAATGTGTGGTTCAGTGGGGGATTGAGGAGGTCAGGACGAGAAAAAGTTGTTCCACTCCAATGTTAACACACTGTGGTTTAATGGAGTCCAGGTTTGTTCGCATGGAACATCAGCATGCTGGAACAGCGTTCAGGGTTTTATTTCAGGTGAAGAAAATTATAATCCAACAACGTATAGAGACGTTCAATGGAATAACAGAGCATCAGACTTGAGTGGACGAGAAAAAAGACACATGTTCTGGGGTGCACATACTTTTGGTCGTACAGTGGGTCAGTCGGGTTGTACTGCGAAGAAATACAATTTTACCAAAGAAAATATCTTTTCTATTGGCAGGTTAGAAAGAGAAACTGATCTACCAATAAAAACACGACCATTTAAACATGAAATAAACAGAAAAACATCGACACAAACATTTAATCGTCCTCCAAAAGTATTGGGACACCCGGCTTTCACAGCCATTATGTAGTTTTCTCAAACTGTTCCCACAAAGTTGGACTTGACTTTTTCCCTTCACCTGATCTAGGAGACCCAAACATGTTCCAGCATGACGTTCTTTTTTATGAGGGTTAGATGATGTGGAGGATCTCCAGCTATAGAGGTCCAACCCCCTATTGAACAGCTTTGGAAGGAATTTCTCACAGGCCTCCTTACCTCACCAACATCTACACCTTACTGAATCAAATCTCACACAAATCTCTATGGAATCTAGTGGAACATCTGTCTAAAAGAGTGGAGGTTATTATAGGAGCAAATGGAGCAATGGTCAAGTGTCCACAAACTTTTGCCCTCACAGTGTGTATATGTGACCAAAGGATATAATTTATATATATATATACACGTGTTTAGTGTTGAACATCTCTTAATAGACAATTTTATGGAATTATATGGCACACACACACACACACACACACACACACACACACACACACACACACACACACACACACACACACACACACACACACACACACACACACACACACACGTAGCACCTGTCGCATCTGTCATCTCTTTAATTACTCATGTACACAGTGGCTTTGTCTCCGAAACAGAAGAACACCAAACACATACATATCGTACCTGTCTCCTGTTTATAATAATACACACACACACACACACACACACACACACACACACACTTCTTTCCTGAAAGACTCCAATCACCCCCTATTGTCCTGAGGAGCCCAGACAATCATCACAAGCAATTTGCATTATTGTACGCACTGATCTGTTTGTCCAACCATTCATGGAAACTTCTACATCCAATACTCTCACACACACACACACACACACACACACACACACACACACACACACACACACACACACACACACACACACACACACACAATATCTTATATGTGTGTGTGTTCAGTGATAGAACATGAGATAAGAGGGTTTATAAGAGAAGGATCAGGAGCTGAGAGACACACCGAGTCACGAATCTGTTTCTGTTTGACATCCTCGTTCTGATCTCTACCCATGTGTAAGGGTCTCTCTGCCCTCCCCTCATCATGCCTGGAGAAGTGAGTATTGCACTGTGTGTGTGTGTGTGTGTGTGTGTGTTTGCTCCTTTTTGATATGTATGTAGTTTTGGGGTGTTACTCCTTTCCGTTTACTTCACATGATCAGTTTCTCAGTTTCACACTATTTCATAATTTTTTCATTCAAATTATTTGTACAATTTTAGCACTAATATTTATTAATGAATTGAGAGTTCTGGTGGACAGAGAGACAGAGAGACAGAGAGACGGAGCGACAGAGAGACATGGAGACAGAGAGACAGAGAGATGGTGCGACAGAGAGACGGAGCGACAGAGAGACAGAGCGATGGAGCGACAGAGAGACAGAGTGACAGAGAGACATGGAGACAGAGAGACGGAGCGACAGAGAGACAGAGCAATGGAGCGACAGAGAGACAGAGTGACAGAGAGACATGGAGACAGAGAGACGGAGCGACGGAGAGATGCACAAAGATATGTTTTTTCTAGCAAATTAGTTCTATGGTGTTTCGTCTGTTTCATTTACAGCATTTGGTACATTGGCACCGTATCCAGAGTGAATTACATTCATGTCATTTATACACCTGAACAGATGAAGGTGAAGATGTAGAAGTGCTTGCATATAGAAAGTATGCAGAATGAGGAGAAATGAAGGCAGGAGGAGGTCATGTTTTCCTTCTTCTCTCAGGGGAAGAGGTAGATATACATCAAGACTCTTTGCTGTTCTGCCTCTGAGATGGTGGAAAGAACTTCCCCTAGATGTAGATGTAGATCTTCAAATGAAGACCTGCCGGTTCCTGAAACACAAGCACTTTCTCCCTGTGTGTTTTATGTCTTTGCTATAATTCCTCTCAACAGAGTTTTAGGATGATGGTGTCCTATATTTGTAACTGATTAAACCAGTGTTGATTTATTCATCTAAAAAGAGAATCAATGCACTTTTGTACGTCGCAGTGGAAAAGGGCGTCTGCTAAATGCTGCAGATTTAAACGTAAACGAGACACGGTCAGAGCACACGTTTATCAAATACGTGACGAATAAGAAATCTTGCGTAGAGGATATTCGTGTCATCCTTTTTAAATAAGAGGGAAAGTGCCACAGTTTCTTCGTACGTACGTTTTCTTTTTTGTGAAACGTCTGGATTTGTTACACCATTATTGTGTTTGTGTTTTAGGGCAAAGGAGATGAAGGTAATGTTAACACACCTGGCTGAGAAACCAAACAAACACAGGTAACACACACACACACACACACACACACACACACACACATACACACGTTGCATTGGGGACGTTACCATCATCTATCAGTTTTGATCTGTTTCCATCGTTCTCTCGTAGAGCTACAGAGGAAAAAAGTCCTCGTGATCTTGAAGCTCTGCTTCACAGCAAGGGTAAGAAATGTAATTGTTAATTGTACACACACACACACACACACACACACACACACACACACACACACACACAGTGATATGATATTCTTCATCACTCCAAGCACCATGTTGGTGAAGTTTTTGTGTAGAGCACTGTTTTACTTCTCCAGTTGACACGTCTCACAGTCCGTCTCACCGTCTCACCAATTCTTTTACACTTTTTTTTTCTCTGAACTCTTCCCCTGCTTGCTCTCTCAGCAAGTCTGCAGGCGTTCCGCTGGTTCCTGCGTTCAGAGTTCAGTGAGGAGAACCTGGCCTTCTGGCTTGCCTGTGAGGAATACAAGAGCATGCCTGAAACCAAACTGTCCTCCAAAGCCCAGCTCATCTACAATCTGTTCATCAACGCTGACGCCCCACAGGAGGTACGGAGAGATCTCAGACTCTCAGTCGAAACATAGCCCTGACTCTTTTCCTTATAAAACCACACGGGCGAGGACTTCGTTGGAAACAACACCGATACACTAATACACATTGCTCCTTTTAAGATCTGAATAAGAAGTTGTTTAACCTGTACTAATATTTGCAGGTCAATCTGGACGGTGAGACGCGTGAAGCTCTGATGGACAGGATGGACGCTCCTGCTGCCGACACCTTTGCCGAAGCTCAGCAGCGCATCTTCACCCTGATGGCCAAAGACTCTTTCCCTCGCTTCCTGCACTCCACTTACTACAAGCAAGCGGTCAGAGGGGCGTGAGCTGAGACATCACATTCATTAGAAAATAAACCTATTATAAAGGTGTGTGCATTAATTTGACCTTCATCTCGAATAGTTCACGTTTCACCGGATCAGGTCCTAGAGGTCGTCCACTTCACTTTATCACATGGTTATATGATCCATTTTGTGTTCTGTTGCAGTGCAAAGAGTAGCAATTGGTGTGTTTCAACGTAAGTCACTGTGTAATAAAAAATAATCATAAAATGTACCAAAAACTAAAGAGTAATAAATATATGTTGAGAAATTGAGTGTATTGTGTGGATTATTTTATGACCAGGGCACCAGACCCACACCTTCACAGTAGTGATCTGAAGATCGGATCATTTCAGTGACTTCAAGTCTCGTTCGTCAAAATGAACGAATCTGTTTATTAAGTAATAAAATGTCACATTATCAATAAGCAGATCCACGACACGTCCACAAACACCGACTTTGACTATAGTTCAAGTAATGAAAATATGACAATGCATTTAAGCACAAATGATGATCAACAGAATAAGTAGCTTCACCACTCATATCTTCTGGGCCGTGTCGTTAGTTCTATTGTCACGTGACTCCATAATTATTGCAATGATAATGTCAAGATCCGGACCAAAAAAAACCCCTTGCTTTGTGTAGCGTCTATGGGAGTCACGTGACAAAAGAATGAACGACTCTGACCAGAGGACTCATGAGATGAACTACTCAATTTTACTCAACTACTCAAATTTCCTGTGTAATGTATATGGGAGTCACGTGATAAAAGAACGAATGACTCAGACTTAAAGAGTCTGGTGATGCTTTGCTCATGCGTGTCCAGTAGAAAATGAACGAAACGGCCTTTAAAATGACACGTTCTTCTGATTCACATCAACGAATCGTTCATAAACGACCCGTCACTAGAATCCAAATGAGGGCAAATTTTCCGATGGTGGAAAGAAACCGGAGAACCCGGAGGAAACCCATATGGATAGAAACCCACGTGTAGGATTGATCCTAAGATGCTGGAGATGTTCCACGAGTGCATTATTACCCATTCTGCAGTTAATACCCATTCTAATTAATAAATTCTGTGATTTATATTACATCATATTATATGTTAATTATGAATTAACATAATGATTTTGATAAGGACTTTTTGAGCACATTAGGTAAGTTAGGAAGCTATAAATCCTTGACTGTTTTTTAAAAGGTTTATGTCGCAAAATATGACAAATTAAGTAGTAATAATTGGTCAGAATGTTTTTACACTTTTGCACAAAAATTGACTTTTACTTTGTTTTAGCACATTTCCGCTCCGAGTGACGCGTTTCCGTGTAGCCCTTATCCGCACTAACACTCGAGTACTTCGCAGTATGTAGTCCGCGTCCCCGTAGCAACGCCGCGAGGATCCATACTACGTAGTACGGAAGTACGCCGGCTTTCATCCTCATCACTACGCAGCGATGGCGCAGGGCAAGAACAAGTTTAAAGCGCAGAGACCCGGAGGGGCGAAAAAACAACCAAACAAACCTAAAGGACCGAAGAAAGGCGGTGAGGAGGTTTTTTTTTTGTTGTGGTCGGTGTTAATTTTACACACACACTCCGCTTATACTTAAACACTACTGAATGCGCTGTTAGCATCATGCTAACCAGGCCGCCATGTTGGAGCGCGTGCGCCGTGATACTGCTGTACTGTAGTTATAGTTTCATTTATTATTATTATTATTATTATTATTATTATTATTATTATTATTATTATTATTATTATTATCATCATCATCATTATTATAATTATTATCATTACTACTTTTATTATTATTATTAATATTATTATTATTATTATTATTATCATCATTACTACTTTTATTATTATTATTATAATCATCATTATTATTATTATTATCATCATTACTACTTTTATTATTATTATTATCGTCATCATTATTATTATTATTAATATTATCATCATTACTACTTTTATTATTATTATTATTATTATTATTACTTTTATTATTATTATTATTAAAGTTATTATTATTATCATTATTATTATTATTATTATTATTATTACTTTTATTATTATTATTATTAAAGTTATTATTATTATCATTATTATTATTATTATTATTATTATTACTTTTATTATTATTATTATTATTAAAGTTATTATTATTATTATTATCATTACTACTACTACTTTTATTATTATTATTATTATTATTATTTAGCACCAAATACATGTATATATTACAACAACTAATATATACATAATATAATAATAATAATAATATAAAAAGATATATGTATATTATATAATTACATCATTGATTTATTTTTATTCTGAATCCTGCATTTCGTATTTATTTTAATAAATGTATAGTTTTTTAAATAATTATTTAATGTTAAATATTTAAAAAAACGATTTATTATTATTCACAATATTCAATATACACTTTTAAATTATTAAAATAATACATATAAATTTTGAAGAATAACATCAAAATTATATGTATATGTTTTTAAATAATTTTTTTCCATTCCATTATTGTATGCTTGTGCTTTATTTCTTTGTGTGTGTGTGTGTTATATATATTACTGTAATTTATAATTGTATACATCATATACACTTTGTATTATATAATATTTCAATATTATATTTAATTATATATAAATATAAAGATTTAATGTGTATGATGATAATAATAATAATAATATTAGTTTATTTGGATTTTAACCCCCAAAATAATTTTTTATAAAATCCTTTAAAAAAGTGCTGATATTCACCACATTGTACACAAGTTAAACAGATTCAAAGCTCAATCTATAAAATATGCAAATTTAAAGAATTTATAAAACTGGTGTGTGTATGGTGTGTGGTGTGTGTGTGTGGTGTTTTTGCAGGTCGGATCATCGCTCCGAAAAAAGCAGCGATAGTTCAGCAGCAGAAACTAAAAAAGGCAAGTGATTTAATATTTTCGGGGGAAAAAAAACACTGGGTGTCTAGACCAGGGGGTCACAAACTTTTGCACCCAACGACTTGGAATTGTACAGATAATTTAATAGTATTTTAATGTTTATTGTCATTGTAACTATTTTAAGATCCTAATCTAATATTGTAATATTAATGGAATATTGTACTAATAACATATTGCTTTTTTTATTGAATATTATTCCATATTAGTCCAAATTTTCCAAATTCCAACTGGATGACAGAAGACAAAAAAGCGTTTAGCAGGAAGTGTTAGAAGAATGAAAGATGCACGAGGTTTGATTTTCTTCCTGAGGAACCTACAATGTAACCCGTATACCTTGTGTTGTCTGCACTAGGGTCTGGAAGTGGCCATCAGGAATAAGATTGAACATGAGGTGACTCAGAAAGCCAGCACGTCCTTACACAAGAGACTGAGCGTCCTGAAAACACCTCAGGGGAAAGCAGGAGCAGCAGGAAACACCAAAACCACCAACGCTGCATCCTCTAAATAACCTACACCACAATTCACACCATACGGACACAAGTTTGTGGACACCTGAGCATAATTGGTCATATGTGCTTCTTATTTGATCATCTCATTCATCATTGTTTGTAATTCCGTGTATGAGCACTAGGTGGTGACAGAACCTGCATTATGTGTGTGATGTAGAAAAGGATATTCATCACGCAATCGAATACTGAATAAAAAAAAGTGAACAGCACATATTGCCAAAAGTATTGGGTCACCTGACTTCCCCAGCCATATGTGGTTCTTTCCCCTGCACTGGCGGGATTTGAACCTTTCTGATCCAAAGTCCAATGCCTTAACCACTGAACTACCACCTAGTGCCTCAGCACACACAGCCAGCTCCATGAAGATCTCCTGCTTTAGAGCTTTGATCTAAACCCTATTGAACACAAATATGCATAAGCACATTCCAAAATCTAGTCACTAGATTCTAGTGGAACATCTTCCAAGATGAGTGGAGGGAATTAGAAGATCAAATTGGGACTAAATGTAGGATATGATGCTCAAAAAGGACACATGATATTTATGACTAGGTGACCCAATACTTTTGGCACTATAGTGTATATGTGTGTATATATATGATAAAAGCTTCTATATCTGTTATAGTTTCTCAGGAACAATAAAAATCTCAGCTTCAGCTTGTATTTTATTTATTTTTACACTGGGTCGCCACTGATCAACACACTGCGGAAGAGTCGCCACTGATCAACACACTGCGGAAGAGTCGCCACTGATCAACACACTGCGGAAGAGTCGCCACTGATCAACACACTGCGGAAGAGTCGCCACTGATCAACACACTGCGGAAGAGTCGCCACTGATCAACACACTGCGGAAGAGTCGCCACTGATCAACACACTGCGGAAGAGTCGCCACTGATCAACACACTGCGGAAGAGTCGCCACTGATCAACACACTGCGGAAGAGTCGCCACTGATCAACACACTGCGGAAGAGTCGCCACTGATCAACACACTGCGGAAGAGTCGCCACTGATCAACACACTGCGGAAGAGTCGCCACTGATCAACACACTGCGGAAGAGTCGCCACTGATCAACACACTGCGGAAGAGTCGCCACTGATCAACACACTGCGGAAGAGTCGCCACTGATCAACACACTGCGGAAGAGTCGCCACTGATCAACACACTGCGGAAGAGTCGCCACTGATCAACACACTGCGGAAGAGTCGCCACTGATCAACACACTGCGGAAGAGTCGCCACTGATCAACACACTGCGGAAGAGTCGCCACTGATCAACACACTGCGGAAGAGTCGCCACTGATCAACACACTGCGGAAGAGTCGCCACTGATCAACACACTGCGGAAGAGTCGCCACTGATCAACACACTGCGGAAGAGTCGCCACTGATCAACACACTGCGGAAGAGTCGCCACTGATCAACACACTGCGGAAGAGTCGCCACTGATCAACACACTGCGGAAGAGTCGCCACTGATCAACACACTGCGGAAGAGTCGCCACTGATCAACACACTGCGGAAGAGTCGCCACTGATCAACACACTGCGGAAGAGTCGCCACTGATCAACACACTGCGGAAGAGTCGCCACTGATCAACACACTGCGGAAGAGTCGCCACTGATCAACACACTGCGGAAGAGTCGCCACTGATCAACACACTGCGGAAGAGTCGCCACTGATCAACACACTGCGGAAGAGTCGCCACTGATCAACACACTGCGGAAGAGTCGCCACTGATCAACACACTGCGGAAGAGTCGCCACTGATCAACACACTGCGGAAGAGTCGCCACTGATCAACACACTGCGGAAGAGTCGCCACTGATCAACACACTGCGGAAGAGTCGCCACTGATCAACACACTGCGGAAGAGTCGCCACTGATCAACACACTGCGGAAGAGTCGCCACTGATCAACACACTGCGGAAGAGTCGCCACTGATCAACACACTGCGGAAGAGTCGCCACTGATCAACACACTGCGGAAGAGTCGCCACTGATCAACACTCTGCGGAAGAGTCGCCACTGATCAACACACTGCGGAAGAGTCGCCACTGATCAACACTCTGCGGAAGAGTCGCCACTGATCAACACTCTGCGGAAGAGTCGCCACTGATCAACACTCTGCGGAAGAGTCGCCACTGATCAACACTCTGCGGAAGAGTCGCCACTGATCAACACTCTGCGGAAGAGTCGCCACTGATCAACACTCTGCGGAAGAGTCGCCACTGATCAACACACTGCGGAAGAGTCGCCACTGATCAACACACTGCGGAAGAGTCGCCACTGATCAACACACTGCGGAAGAGTCGCCACTGATCAACACTCTGCGGAAGAGTCGCCACTGATCAACACACTGCGGAAGAGTCGCCACTGATTAACACTCTGTGGAAGAGTCACCACTGATCAACACTCTGTGGAAGAGTCATCACTGATTAACACTCTGTGGAACACTGATTAACACTCTGTGGAAGAGTCATTACTGATTAACACTCTGTGGAACACTGATTAACACTCTGGAAGAGTCGCCACTGATTACCACTCTGTGGAAGAGTCATCACTGATTAACACTCTGTGGAAGAGTCATCACTGATTAACACTCTGTGGAACACTGATTAACACTCTGTGGAAGAGTCGCCACTGATTAACACTCTGTGGAAGAGTCATCACTGATTAACACTCTGCGGAAGAGTCGCCACTGATCAACACTCTGCGGAAGAGTCGCCACTGATCAACACTCTGCGGAAGAGTCGCCACTGATCAACACTCTGCGGAAGAGTCGCCACTGATCAACACACTGCGGAAGAGTCGCCACTGATCAACACACTGCGGAAGAGTCGCCACTGATCAACACACTGCGGAAGAGTCGCCACTGATCAACACTCTGCGGAAGAGTCGCCACTGATCAACACACTGCGGAAGAGTCGCCACTGATTAACACTCTGTGGAAGAGTCACCACTGATCAACACTCTGTGGAAGAGTCATCACTGATTAACACTCTGTGGAACACTGATTAACACTCTGTGGAAGAGTCATTACTGATTAACACTCTGTGGAACACTGATTAACACTCTGGAAGAGTCGCCACTGATTACCACTCTGTGGAAGAGTCATCACTGATTAACACTCTGTGGAAGAGTCATCACTGATTAACACTCTGTGGAACACTGATTAACACTCTGTGGAAGAGTCGCCACTGATTAACACTCTGTGGAAGAGTCATCACTGATTAACACTCTGTGGAAGAGTCACCACTGATCAACACTCTGTGGAAGAGTCACCACTGATCAACACACTGCGGAAGAGTCGCCACTGATCAACACACTGCGGAAGAGTCGCCACTGATCAACACACTGCGGAAGAGTCGCCACTGATCAACACACTGCGGAAGAGTCGCCACTGATCAACACACTGCGGAAGAGTCGCCACTGATCAACACACTGCGGAAGAGTCGCCACTGATCAACACACTGCGGAAGAGTCGCCACTGATCAACACACTGCGGAAGAGTCGCCACTGATCAACACACTGCGGAAGAGTCGCCACTGATCAACACACTGCGGAAGAGTCGCCACTGATCAACACACTGCGGAAGAGTCGCCACTGATCAACACACTGCGGAAGAGTCGCCACTGATCAACACACTGCGGAAGAGTCGCCACTGATCAACACACTGCGGAAGAGTCGCCACTGATCAACACACTGCGGAAGAGTCGCCACTGATCAACACACTGCGGAAGAGTCGCCACTGATCAACACTCTGTGGAACACTGATCAACACTCTGTGGAAGAGTCGCCACTGATTAACACTCTGTGGAAGAGTCATCACTGATTAACACTCTGTGGAAGAGTCACCACTGATCAACACTCTGTGGAAGAGTCGCCACTGATCAACACTCTGGAAGAGTCATCGCTGATTAACACTCTGTGCCAAAATCCAAAAGTTACACACATGGGCCTTTTTTTGATAACAGATTGAATATTTTCTAAGTGAAAATGGTCTGTGGTGTACAAAAGCTTGGAGACCTTTTGGGATACACTGGAGAATCTCACATACACACATTTTATACATATATATATATATATTTAAAAAAAAAAAAAAAAAAAACAAGAAGAAAGAGGACGAGAGCATAATGTTAAGGATTTACAGTGTTTTTATTTAACATCACATCCCCATTTAAATAATAAAAAAAATCCAGCATGCCATCAGATTTCTCAGATGTGTCTCACACACACACACACACACTCACTCGCTTACATACACTCACTCACACACACACTCTTACATACACTCACTCTCACTCACACACACACGCTTACACACACACACACACACACACACTCACACACACACACACACACACACACACACACACACACACACACTCACTCTTACACACTCTCACACACACACTCTGTTATACACACACACACAAGGCTGTAAGTGGGTCAGAACTAAAGCAGTCTTTGATGGTTAAATCAAAAGTAGGCACTTTTGACCGAGACAGTGTTGTGGTTAAACCTGGGAGATGGTCTTCACGCCCGGCTCCTGTTTCTCTTACTGCTGTGAGGTGCAATAAAATACAGATTGATGGATGTAGACATGTCAAACTAAATCTCTCCCAATGTCCCAGTAATGCCCAGTTTAACTAGTGTTTTCCTGTATATAATATGTCCAAGAACTAAAACAGACAACAAAAAAAAAAGTATTCTGATCAAAGAGATATAAAACACACCCATGAAACCGGTCAGATTTGAATGCATTGATTTGAGGACTTCTAGTCCATGCCCTCGTTCCTGCTCCCACCACAGAGGCCCCACTCCCTTCTGAACAACCCCTAAAAGTTGCAGTTGGGCGTGATGGGGTGCGGGAAGGCAATGCGACGATGTGATGATGAGAAACCTGCTCCTCTTCTATGATCTCACAACTCGCTTGTGGTATCGTTTAAAGGTGTTTGAGGCAGACGTGTCGATACCAAGCACTAACCCTAGATGTGTTGGTGGAAGGTAATGGTGAAGATATAACATCTACCAGCAGGAGGTGCTCAAGTTTAAACATGGGTTTAGGTGAGAAGCTTCCAGAGCAGAGGAGAATTTAAACCTCGGTGAAGAACGAGACTTGAAGCGGGGGATTCTGAATGGACATGCTCACTTCTCTCAGTATAACCCGTAAACATGAGGATGGAAAGATTATAATTTTTAAAAAAAGTACAAGGAGAACAAATTGAGTAAAATCAGAGCAGAAGAAAATAAATTATCCAAGTTTAAATTTTTTTCAAACCACTGGTGCAAATATAAACATCAAAACAACAAATAATTTATTTTCAGGTTAAATTAGAAAACCGATGAAGGTTTGGACAGGATTGCACACGAGCATCGCTGCATCGACAGCACACGATGAGGCACTGAGCGTTAAACCCGGCAAATTAAAAACAGAAAAGTTCCCGCCCACTTAGGATCATTAGCTTATGCTGATTGGTCACTTGGAAGTGAAAGAGATGCTCCGGATCGTTTCCCCGAAAAAATGAAAAATTAAGTGAAGGCTTCACAGGAGAGTTCTGAACGGAGGAGGTAAAAAAAAAAAAAAGGTCTTGCATACAGTGTTCAATTCCTGCGTGACCTCTGACCTCAGGTCCTCCAGGAAAAGGAGGAAGTGAGAAGGAAAGACCCGATTGGTCGAGCTCGGCTGTCTGTCATCCCCACTTCTCGTACCAGATCTCGTGCATTTTGAAGTCCAAATGCTCGAAAGAGCGCAGAGCCTGAATGTTCTCCGTGTAGAAGGCCACGTCTGCCACCACCAACCTGTAGGTATGCAGCAAACCAGCTTTCATCCCCTCCTTCATTCAGTAATGAGATACAGAGATACAGAGAGAGTCGACATGAACAGGAAGTGGTTCTCACCCGTGCTGTGGTCCGCCGTCGTTCACCACCCCGAGTCGAGCCAGCTGCTTCTTCAGATACACCTTAAAATTTCTGTTAATCTGCAGGAACAACCTCTACACACACACACACACACACACACACACACACACACACACACACACACAACATGAACATTAAGCCAATTACACATCTTTACACAATTCACAAATAAAATGTGCAAACTCGTGTGTGTATGTGTGTGTGTGTCACCTGAGTCTGTTCCTCAGGGAGGAGATCGTAGATAGCCTCGTGCATTTTTGCCATCTGCTTGCACAAATTACGGAAACACAGAGACGGCATCGGAGCCTTTACTTCATACTGAAAAGAGAGAGAGAGAGAGAGAGCGAGAGAGAGAGCAAGAGAGAGGTAGCGCGAGGTAAAAAAGGATGAAGAGAGAGAGAGAGAGAGAGAGAGAGAGAGAGAGTACAAGCTTTACCATGGAGCTGTAGACATTCTGTCCATCATGTATTATTAAAGTGAAATGAAATCAGACATGCGATTAAGAGAACAACTTTCATCGTCTTGTCCCCGAGCCGGAGGACCAGACGCTCGTCCCCGAGCCGGAGGACCAGACGCTCGTCCCCGAGCCGGAGGACCAGACGCTCGTCCCCGAGCCGGAGGACCAGACGCTCGTCCCCGAGCCGGAGGACCAGACGCTCGTCCCCGAGCCGGAGGACCAGACGCTCGTCCCCGAGCCGGAGGACCAGACGCTCGTCCCCGAGCCGGAGGACCAGACACCCCCCTAATCACTAACACCAGCACTGGAAAATGTTCACTCACCTTGAGTAGTGCTTTTTCAAATAAACTGTCCATGATGGCCACGAGCTGTGAGGTGCAATAAAATACAGATTGATGGATGTAGACATGTCAAACTAAATCTCTCCCAATGTCCCAGTAATGCCCAGTTTAACTAGTGTTTTCCTGTATATAATATGTCCAAGAACTAAAACAGACAACAAAAAAAAAAGTATTCTGATCAAAGAGATATAAAACACACCCATGAAACCGGTCAGATTTGAATGCATTGATTTGAGGACTTCTAGTCCATGCCCTCGTTCCTGCTCCCACCACAGAGGCCCCACTCCCTTCTGAACAACCCCTAAAAGTTGCAGTTGGGCGTGATGGGGTGCGGGAAGGCAATGCGACGATGTGATGATGAGAAACCTGCTCCTCTTCTATGATCTCACAACTCGCTTGTGGTATCGTTTAAAGGTGTTTGAGGCAGACGTGTCGATACCAAGCACTAACCCTAGATGTGTTGGTGGAAGGTAATGGTGAAGATATAACATCTACCAGCAGGAGGTGCTCAAGTTTAAACATGGGTTTAGGTGAGAAGCTTCCAGAGCAGAGGAGAATTTAAACCTCGGTGAAGAACGAGACTTGAAGCGGGGGATTCTGAATGGACATGCTCACTTCTCTCAGTATAACCCGTAAACATGAGGATGGAAAGATTATAATTTTTAAAAAAAGTACAAGGAGAACAAATTGAGTAAAATCAGAGCAGAAGAAAATAAATTATCCAAGTTTAAATTTTTTTCAAACCACTGGTGCAAATATAAACATCAAAACAACAAATAATTTATTTTCAGGTTAAATTAGAAAACCGATGAAGGTTTGGACAGGATTGCACACGAGCATCGCTGCATCGACAGCACACGATGAGGCACTGAGCGTTAAACCCGGCAAATTAAAAACAGAAAAGTTCCCGCCCACTTAGGATCATTAGCTTATGCTGATTGGTCACTTGGAAGTGAAAGAGATGCTCCGGATCGTTTCCCCGAAAAAATGAAAAATTAAGTGAAGGCTTCACAGGAGAGTTCTGAACGGAGGAGGTAAAAAAAAAAAAAAGGTCTTGCATACAGTGTTCAATTCCTGCGTGACCTCTGACCTCAGGTCCTCCAGGAAAAGGAGGAAGTGAGAAGGAAAGACCCGATTGGTCGAGCTCGGCTGTCTGTCATCCCCACTTCTCGTACCAGATCTCGTGCATTTTGAAGTCCAAATGCTCGAAAGAGCGCAGAGCCTGAATGTTCTCCGTGTAGAAGGCCACGTCTGCCACCACCAACCTGTAGGTATGCAGCAAACCAGCTTTCATCCCCTCCTTCATTCAGTAATGAGATACAGAGATACAGAGAGAGTCGACATGAACAGGAAGTGGTTCTCACCCGTGCTGTGGTCCGCCGTCGTTCACCACCCCGAGTCGAGCCAGCTGCTTCTTCAGATACACCTTAAAATTTCTGTTAATCTGCAGGAACAACCTCTACACACACACACACACACACACACACACACACACACACACACACACACACAACATGAACATTAAGCCAATTACACATCTTTACACAATTCACAAATAAAATGTGCAAACTCGTGTGTGTATGTGTGTGTGTGTGTGTGTGTGTCACCTGAGTCTGTTCCTCAGGGAGGAGATCGTAGATAGCCTCGTGCATTTTTGCCATCTGCTTGCACAAATTACGGAAACACAGAGACGGCATCGGAGCCTTTACTTCATACTGAAAAGAGAGAGAGAGAGAGAGAGCGAGAGAGAGAGCAAGAGAGAGGTAGCGCGAGGTAAAAAAGGATGAAGAGAGAGAGAGAGAGAGAGAGAGAGAGAGAGAGAGTACAAGCTTTACCATGGAGCTGTAGACATTCTGTCCATCATGTATTATTAAAGTGAAATGAAATCAGACATGCGATTAAGAGAACAACTTTCATCGTCTTGTCCCCGAGCCGGAGGACCAGACGCTCGTCCCCGAGCCGGAGGACCAGACGCTCGTCCCCGAGCCGGAGGACCAGACGCTCGTCCCCGAGCCGGAGGACCAGACGCTCGTCCCCGAGCCGGAGGACCAGACGCTCGTCCCCGAGCCGGAGGACCAGACGCTCGTCCCCGAGCCGGAGGACCAGACGCTCGTCCCCGAGCCGGAGGACCAGACGCTCGTCCCCGAGCCGGAGGACCAGACACCCCCCTAATCACTAACACCAGCACTGGAAAATGTTCACTCACCTTGAGTAGTGCTTTTTCAAATAAACTGTCCATGATGGCCACGAGCTGTGAGGTGCAATAAAATACAGATTGATGGATGTAGACATGTCAAACTAAATCTCTCCCAATGTCCCAGTAATGCCCAGTTTAACTAGTGTTTTCCTGTATATAATATGTCCAAGAACTAAAACAGACAACAAAAAAAAAAGTATTCTGATCAAAGAGATATAAAACACACCCATGAAACCGGTCAGATTTGAATGCATTGATTTGAGGACTTCTAGTCCATGCCCTCGTTCCTGCTCCCACCACAGAGGCCCCACTCCCTTCTGAACAACCCCTAAAAGTTGCAGTTGGGCGTGATGGGGTGCGGGAAGGCAATGCGACGATGTGATGATGAGAAACCTGCTCCTCTTCTATGATCTCACAACTCGCTTGTGGTATCGTTTAAAGGTGTTTGAGGCAGACGTGTCGATACCAAGCACTAACCCTAGATGTGTTGGTGGAAGGTAATGGTGAAGATATAACATCTACCAGCAGGAGGTGCTCAAGTTTAAACATGGGTTTAGGTGAGAAGCTTCCAGAGCAGAGGAGAATTTAAACCTCGGTGAAGAACGAGACTTGAAGCGGGGGATTCTGAATGGACATGCTCACTTCTCTCAGTATAACCCGTAAACATGAGGATGGAAAGATTATAATTTTTAAAAAAAGTACAAGGAGAACAAATTGAGTAAAATCAGAGCAGAAGAAAATAAATTATCCAAGTTTAAATTTTTTTCAAACCACTGGTGCAAATATAAACATCAAAACAACAAATAATTTATTTTCAGGTTAAATTAGAAAACCGATGAAGGTTTGGACAGGATTGCACACGAGCATCGCTGCATCGACAGCACACGATGAGGCACTGAGCGTTAAACCCGGCAAATTAAAAACAGAAAAGTTCCCGCCCACTTAGGATCATTAGCTTATGCTGATTGGTCACTTGGAAGTGAAAGAGATGCTCCGGATCGTTTCCCCGAAAAAATGAAAAATTAAGTGAAGGCTTCACAGGAGAGTTCTGAACGGAGGAGGTAAAAAAAAAAAAAGGTCTTGCATACAGTGTTCAATTCCTGCGTGACCTCTGACCTCAGGTCCTCCAGGAAAAGGAGGAAGTGAGAAGGAAAGACCCGATTGGTCGAGCTCGGCTGTCTGTCATCCCCACTTCTCGTACCAGATCTCGTGCATTTTGAAGTCCAAATGCTCGAAAGAGCGCAGAGCCTGAATGTTCTCCGTGTAGAAGGCCACGTCTGCCACCACCAACCTGTAGGTATGCAGCAAACCAGCTTTCATCCCCTCCTTCATTCAGTAATGAGATACAGA
>NC_139593.1:3937586-3955086 GCF_946808225.1 Silurus aristotelis
CTCTGCAGCGCCCCCCTCAGTCTCACACTCCGCCTGCAGCACAGAGCCTCTGTGTCCTTGGCAAAGTCTTCAACCGCCCGGCACACACACACAAACTCGGCCGAGCTCAAACGCTCCAGAGAGCCGTCCTACACACACACACACACGGTGATGAGTTCAAATCCTTACTTTGAGAATTACATAGTATAGTACGTATATATATATATATATATGTGTGTGTGTGTGTGTGTGTGTGTGTGTGTGTGTGTGTGTGTGTGTGTGTGTGTGTGTGTGTACACACCTTGGCCTTAGCCAGCAGGACTTTGACACAGCGGTCATGGCTGATGTCTGAGGCGGTGTACAGCAGCTCCTGGATGTTGTTAGCGATTCTGCCCAGCTCCAGATCGGACGGCATCAGGTCCTCACTACACACACACACACACACACACACACACAGGAGTTAAAATGAGAAACGTTCTAATACACACTTGAACAACACCTGATGTGTGTGTGTGTGTGTGTGTGTGTGTGTGTGCGTGCGTGCGCTCACAGAGCAGCAGCACCCCCTATGTGTAGGGAGGAGGTAGTGTTTGTGACGGGCTCCCTGCTGGACGACGACTCGGTCGTCCCCGAGGCCGAGTCGCTCCCCGAGGCTTCGTCTTTGGCCTGGGCTCGGACGTGGGCAGACGTCCCGCTGGTGCGCCGCTCGGCTTCGGTTATGGCGTCGCTGATGAACAGCCCGTCGTGTGTGAGGAACACCAGCTCGGCTTCTCCGGGACGCAAACCGGACTCTTCGTCCTCCTCGTCCTCCACGGAGCCTCCATCCGCCAGAACCTCTGGCGCTCGGTTCCTCTGGCTGCTGTCCAGGATTTCCAGGACCACGTTTCGGATGGCGCCTAGAGTAGCCTGAACCAAACACACACACACACACACACACACACACACACACTCGAATATTCTGTAGAAATACAAAATATAAATACAGAGACAGGAGTGAGCTGATGAACCTTGATCCTGGTGAGGAAGAGCAGAAAATGCTCAAACAGGCTCTGCAGGAGCTTGAACCACTGAGGGAATGTCATCAGCCTCATCTGGTCCTGAAGCCTGCAACACACACACACACACACACACACACACACACACTAATCTGTATGCGCTAAGGACGGTAAGATTCAGCGATTCGCATTGGTGCAACTGCATAAAAATTAATGATGTGATACATCGATTTAAAAAAGTCCAAATGTGGAAAAACTGAAGCGCTGTGAATAGTTTCCCGATGCACAGTAGAATACAGATTAACATGGCAGAGGTAGAGCTACATCTTCCTGGAGACAGAACGACGTCTGGTTTTATTCTTTTTTTTATTGTGTTGAATGGAGTGGAAATCGAATCGTAACAGGGGGGGAATCATATCGCATCGGGAGCTGCTTCATATGTAGCTTTAATGTATGGTCCATTTGGAAAACTACTCACTTTACAACAGTGTCTGAGTCGATCTCCTCAATCTGAGACACCGACTTTACTACACACTGAGAGAGAGGAAGAAACACACACACAAAGTCAGAAACCCACTACCAACACTAAACTCATGGTTTAACCCTTGATGAACTGAGGTGGACCTTCACCTGTCTGACGATGGCCTTGGCTGCTTGCATCATCTCCTTGCTGTAGATGTCCAGGAAATCCAACTTCTTCTGTCTCAGGAGGCCAAAGACTAAAGACTGCAGTCGGTCCTGCATCACACAAACACACACTTGTATAAAGTTGGTGCACTTATTTAGATCATCAGGAAAGTTTTTACTCAGGACTCAGATGACGTGTGTGTGTGTGTTTGTGTGTGTGTGTTTTCACGTGCGTGAGTGTGTTTCACCTCCTCGTTCACAGCGCTGTGGTTTAGAAAGAAACGTGCAGCCACAGATACGAACCTCAAAACTACCTACTTCACACCCTTCACCCTCTGACTCACATCTTCCTGGAGCACTGAGACTCAGGCTCACATCAAACCACAAGAAAGAAACCAGACACTGTGGAGGCGATTCCTTTTACACTGCAGTATATTTTTATTCGTTTCAAGTTACATCTAAACATCCGTGAAATGAGTGACACTCATCTATTTGCTACATGTTTTATCTAACCCCTCTCTCTCTCTCTCTCTCTCTCTCTCTCTCTCTCTCTCTCTCTCTCTCTCGGAAGAAAAAAAAAACATCCATGTTGCCAACGTACAAAGTATTTGAACGAGCCTATCGATACTGTTACTAAAAACCCGTCATAGAAAAATAACTCGACACTCTCTGACCAATCAGGATCCAGAATTTAAAAGCATGGTGGCGTGTGTGTGTGTGTGTATTAGGGGTGTACGATAATATTTTAATGGTTGTTTGAACGATGTGCGATTTGACATTATTTAGTAAACAAAACACACCTACGGAGGTGCGCATTACGTCACGTGATGAGTCGTGCACGTGCGCATTTGGAGCGCGTTCTTACACGTCATGATTCAGTTTATTATAATGCATTTATTATATTCATGTAGTTTAACAATATCATACGAAAGGCTGGTTTTTCCTTTAAAAATCAGCTATCAAAATATTATAAAATCTATATTATATTTATATTATAATATTATAAAATACAAATTTGCTTGGTAACAATGATTTATTGCGTGGCAAAATGTCTTATTAATAAGAATTTCTCTTAAAAGGTGATGCACATGTTTAGAAAAAAATGGCTTTATAAAGGTAAAAAAAAAAAAAAAAGGCCAAAAAAGTAAAGAAATTAGGGCTTTAAATGACATAAATCATCAGGACACCAAACGGAACCTTTGCTATGTTTCCACACGGACGGTTTTAATTGCCTGATGTGTGACCATGGTGGATTTTTGGTCTGGGGAATAGGGTTATAAGGCTCTGATCCATTACCAGATCGATATAAACCTATTGTAAAAGATTAATCTCGGTCACTGCTGTGAACTGACCACAACACAGAATATAAAGAATGTCCAAAATTTTAGGAGGCAGCTGTCCATGGTCCTTAAGGTACCAGCACAATCATACACTCAGCAACTTATTGTCTAATTATCCTTAGTACACACACACACACGCACACGCGCACACACTCACACGCACACGCTCACACTCACACGCACACGCACACACGCACACACGCACACACTCACACACTCACACACTCACACACTCACACACTCACACTGCAATGAATTCTATTATTTTCTTACCCAAATAACACAGCTTCCATGTATGTGTGCACAAAATATAGTCTAATTATCTTTAACAGAAAAATCTATACGACACCTTCTCCAGCACTTGGTTGTCGTCCTCGAAGGATCGGTTGAGGTCGCTTCGGGAGTACGTAGTAAAGTCGGCCACCATCATCTTATCAATTAGCTTCTCCATTTCGCAGAGCTGAGAGCCCAGGTGCCTGTCACACACACACACACACACACACACACACACACACACACACACACACACACACACACACACACACACACACACACACACAGGAAAATAATGTACATCTTATTTTCATGTAAAAATCTTATTTCTAAATATAAAGTGTCTGTATCTAAAGGTACCTGAAGCTGTGGATGCCCTGGAGCTCCTGCTGCAGCACCTCCTTGGTGGTGTTGATGAGCTCGAGCGCACCCACAAACTCGGAGGTGGAGAGCAGGAGCTGCACGGTGGGCTGCGTCTGCTGCACCGCCGCCATCAGCTTCAGCTTGCCGTGCAGCGCCACGCAGTTCTTGCGCGTGACGGCGTGCCGCAGCGCCCTCAGCGGCCCCTGGCACATGGTGCGGCCCATGCCAGCGGTGTGCTCCCGCAGCGCCCGGACAGCGGCCGCCGCCTCGCACAGCTGCTCCTGGAGCTCGTGCTGAGACGACATGGCGTGAAAGAACGCCTCGGAGCGCAGTGAGATCTGTCTCGCGATGCTCACCTCCACCACGTCCAGGTAGTGACTCAGCTACAGCAGAAGAAACGCTCCATATTAGGTGTGGGGACGCAAAAACTAAATTGCTTGTGATAAACAGTTTCCAATTTTGAATCAATTTTATATAAAATGCCTGCTGGGTTAAATAATATATAAAATAAAATCTTTATATAAATTAAGTTTTTCGGCTTCTCCCATTAGGGGGCGCCACAGCGGATCATCATCCAGCTTCATACCCCCCTGTCCTCTACATCTGCCTCTTTCACACCAACTACCTGCATGTCTTCCCTCACCACATCCATAAACCTCCTCCTTGCTCTTCCTCTTTTCCTCCTTCCTGGTGTCTCCATCCTCAGCATTCTCCTACTGATATACCCCATGTCCCTCCTCTGCACATGTCCAAACCATCTCAATCTCACCTTCCTCACCTTGTCTCCAAAACGTCCTACATGCGCTGTCCCTCTAATAAACTCATTTCTAATCCTGTCCATCGTCGTCACTCCCAACGAAAACCTCAACATCTTCAGCTCTGCTACCTCCAGCTCCACCTCCTGTCTTTTACTCAATGCCATATATAATATATATATATATATATATTAATGTTAGCCATGATCGATAATTTATAATTTTCTTACTTTTCCAACGCACTAAAATCTGGTATGGAGGGTTGCATCCACACGATGTGTACCGTCACACCCCTACCTGATAGGATTGGGCATTATCTCGACTCGTAACTGTGGCTGTAATCTGCTCCACCTTTACCTTTTCCTGCAGTAACCGTGACGATGCTGCGTCACGTCCGCTCTTCCCCCCGGCGAGGCTGAAGTGCGACCACGGCAACACGGCGCCGAAGGTGGCCGGCTCGCTCAGCACGAAGTCTGGCCGCATGAAGATCTGTAACACACAGGCGACTCGGTTAAAGGCTGGACGTACAGACGGACAGTCGGACACGTGGGAGCACGTCTGGGTTCATACCTTAGGCACCTGCTCGAGCTCCTCTTTGGCTTTATCTATGGAGAGAAAAGACACGTGACTGACACATCGCTACAAACCACACTGTTCTATCAGATTTATTTAATAATACATTTATGCCGCACCACAATTTCTGCTTTTCTGATGCAGCAAAAAAAGGGGGCGGGGCTAACCTTGTGGAACGCTAGCATAAATAAAGAGGATCAGATTATAGGACGTACGTACCGTGATTGTTCGTGATGTTGGGGATGGACAGGTCGTCTTTGTTGGGGCAGATTTTTCTACACCGGTCGTGGATTTTCTCCCTCTGAAATAAACAACAACCAGCATGTGGTGTTCCATCAGGTCCAGCAAGACCTTGTGTTCTGCCGAACCTCTAACAAACACTGACTTGGATTTTATTACGTTCTTGATCCATGAATATGTATTCAGTTATTCCTAATAGTCTGACCAAGGAGAAGAAATCGATTTAATCACAGGGACACTTACAAGGACGTTTCAAGAAAAGCTGGGCGTCATGAGCAAACGGTTCAAAGCGGTTGCTAAGCTTTTTCATAGATTGTTTACACTTTTGTGTTTTCTTTCCTGTAGAATTCGCACAAAAAATCCCACACGTTTTTGCCTTCGTTTCAAATGATGAGGTGAATATCGATGCTTCTGCTAGAGATGATGTACAGTCTGTGGGAGGTGCAGTTGTGCCTCCAGTGAAAGGAGACGTGTTGAATTGTATTCACTGTGTTTCTTGACGTTCTATACGACTTTCTATAGACGTGGTGTCATAATGATGGTATTTAGAGGGTCAGGTAGGACACCACTGAAGGCCGAGGGGTGAAATACACGGCACGACACTTGTCTCTTGGGGATGGGGGTGGGACTTTGCAGAGGACACGCCTCCTTCTCCTTTACTGAGGTCACAATGTGGACTGTTTCTGCTCACACTCACACACACACATATAATTTCTCTCCTGGCAGCAGCAGCACCTAAATAATTAACCATGTCTGACAGTGTGTGTGTGTGTGTGTGTGTGTGTGTGTGTATGTGTGTCTATGTGTGTTACCTGAGCAGTGTCATTCAGGTAGGTGCTGAAATGTTCAGGGGTGATGTTGGGCAGGCTGTACGAGGGCATCACCTCGGCCTCTGTGAAGTCCACACCCCAGGTCTTGGTGAAGAAGTCAGACTCGCGCTTGGCCAGTCTCGGGTCGTTCAGCGCCGCCGGCAGGTTCACCTTAGAGTTATATACTGTCCATCGGTGCCGATCCGCCACCACAGACGGAGCGTCGCTCAGCCCCCGCGCCTCCTCTGCACATCACCAACACACACACACACACACACACACACACACACACACACATACACACACACATACACACACACATACACACACACACACACACACACACACACACACACACACACACACACACACACACACACACACACACACACGATTTATCTTCACACAACAACGCACTTGTTTCGAAAGGCTCTTATAACGGATGTAAATGTAAAGACACTTACACTCACAGACACGAACACAAAAGCCCTTTATGGACGTGATTAGTGTCGCAGTAGGGGTGTAACGGTCCACGTATTCGTGACATACATTTACGGTTTGGTGCACGTTGGAACGCTTTAAGTTTTACATTTCTCTTAACGTTTTAAATTTCTCTCGAAAAGAGAAAATCCTGACACGCACACACGCGCACGCACACACCTGTATTACCCTAATGGGGTCTAACAAATGTAAACTATTTCATTTAATTATCCCCATTTATTTAATTTATTTTAACTGCAAATGTTAATAAAAAAAAACACAATAAATGTTGTGTTTTGCAGTTAGTTTAAATCTTTACCAAAGAAAATGTGGTATAATTGCAATACAGAAAGCGCTTGTGGTTTTTTTTTTCCTTTCTGCCAAAACTAAAACCTGAGCGATGGCCAGGTTTAAATACAGATGCGTTTAAAAAGCGAGTAAGAAACGTTTTATGTGCAATAACGACAAAAGATCCTATAATATACAGTGATATGAGATCAGTCATCACTGAGCAGGATATGGATATTACATCATCACCCCCTGGTGTGTGTCAGATGTGTGTGAGGGTGGATTTAGGTGTTAAGACTCCCACCTGTCGGCTCCTTGGGACAGACGTCAGGGAGAGAGCGCGGCGGTCTGTAGTGTGTAGACAAACCTATCGGGTCTCGGGACTTCCGGAGGAGCCGGTCGGCGGCCGGCTGAACCGCAGGAACCGAGCCCGGTCCGGACGCCATGGCAGCGCCGCTTCCTCACACCAGCCTCCAGCTGAGGGGAGAAGAAACGAGAAGTCGCAGTGTCATCTCTAATTCCAGTTTAAAAAGAAAGGATGTGGATTTGGGACATGGCTTTGTTTTTATTTTATCAAGCTGATCCGAACCTCAGGAACCGATCCATCCTACAGTTACGTCTCCACAAACTAGGGATGTGCATCTCCATAACTGTAGCCGATGCGACTCACATCTCGATGGATAGCCAACGACATTACAAATGTTTATGAAGCAGCTACCGGAGCGATCCGATTCACCATTATTACGACTTCGATCCAATTCAACACGATATGATTCGATGGGGAAAAAAATGATCCAAATGATCAATTAACTCAAGCACCTTCTGACTTCTGACGCATGGCCCCTTTTCACCTTCGTAATGCAACAACAAAAAAAAAGTAAAAAAATGCTGAAATAAAACCAGACTTTCTTTTCCTGTTCTGTCTCCAGGAAGCGTAGCTCATCGGCTAATGATTTTCTATAAAGGAATCAAACGAACCGATTTTTTCAACGTTTTCAAAACCGATGCATCGTTACGTGAACTGCTGAATCTTACCATAACAAATAGAAACCACTGTGAGACCGCTGTGAGATCGGCGGCTTCAAGTTTCCTACGAGGTTCTCAGAGCGGCCCGGGGGCGGAAGTGAAACGCCAGCGTTTTGACACGTCTGAGGTCGAGTGAGTTTTCGGTCTCTGCAGATCTCTGCTGTGCACGAGGACGTACCCGGGTTTGATGACGCGATCGTGTCGCTCAAAACGAGAACGAAAACTGATGACTCGGTGAGCGTGTGCAGAGCGAGACTGATGTGTCTCCACATTTCAGGCACCTGGTGATTTGTTCCTGGCATAGAAGAAATTCTGAACCAATGTGTTCCTACGAATTTTTAACACTGACACTAACACTGCACCCACACACACACACACACACCAGTAACTTTACTATCACCCTTGTGGCTGAATGAATCTCACACAAATCTTCTCATAAATTGAAGACTAAATGTGGATCTTCAAAAAGAAAGAAACCCACACATTCACCAATCTTATGTTCTGGTCTCCACAAACATTTTGCTGTACAGTGTAGCTTCTATAATCCAAGTAGGAACAGGAACTGAGTAGATCAGCAGATGGCTGTGGTGTAAGACGAGTAACACGGTCTGGGACGTGGTTTTATTGAAAATTCATTGACGTTGCTGCATGAAAGTTCAACCTGTCCATTTAACCTAGCCTTGCTACTGATTAGTTTCCGTTAACTGCATGCTGCAAGAGAAACAGACTTCCTGTTTGTCGTGAACGCAGCACAAGCTGAACGCACACAACTGTAAGATGTTATTATTATATTATATTCAAACTGATTATATAATAATCCGATTGATTAAGTGTGTTCTTTTCTCTGTGTGTGTGTGTGTGTGTGTGTGTGTGTGTGTGTGTGTGTGTGTGTGTGTGTGTGTTGGGGGGTCGGGGGGTTTCAGTGCTTATGTTTCCAACATGTTCCTGTGATTTCTGAGAACATTTTTCACCCCCTACCTGCACATTGTTCACACTTTTTATTAAATTCTATCTCTGTACTGTGCAGCTGAATGAAACCGAACGGCAAATTAACCCAACATATCAGTTTCACTCTGATTCAGCAAACTGAGTGTAAAAAGTGTAACACACTCACTAACACACTAATCCACTCACTCACTCACTAATCCACTCACTCGCTAACACACTAATCCACTCACTCGCTAACACACTAATCCACTCACTCGCTAACACACTAATCCACTCACTCGCTAACACCCTAATCCACTCACTCGCTAACACCCTAATCCACTCACTCGCTAACACCCTAATCCACTCACTCGCTAACACCCTAATCCACTCACTCGCTAACACACTAATCCACTCACTCGCTAACACCCTAATCCACTCACTCGCTAACACACTAATCCACTCACTCGCTAACACACTAATCCACTCACTCACTAACACACTAATCCACTCACTCACTAACACACTAATCCACTCACTCACTAACACCCTAATCCACTCACTCACTAACACCCTAATCCACTCACTCACTAACACCCTAATCCACTCACTCACTAACACCCTAATCCACTCACTCACTAACACCCTAATCCACTCACTCACTAACACACTAATCCACTCACTCACTAACACACTAATCCACTCACTCACTAACACCCTAATCCACTCACTCACTAACACACTAATCCACTCACTCACTAACACACTAATCCACTCACTCACTAACACACTAATCCACTCACTCACTAACACACTTATCCACGCACTCACTAACACACTTATCCACGCACTCACTAACACACTAATCCACGCACTCACTAACACACTAATCCACGCACTCACTAACACACTCACTAACACTCTAATTCACTCACTCACTAACACACTAATCCACTCACTCACTAACACACTCACTAACACCCTCATCCACTCACTCACTAAAACACTAATCCACTCACTCACTCACTAACACACTCACTCACTAACACACTAATCCACTCACTCACTAACACACTAATCCACTCACTCACTAACACACTAATCCACTCACTCACTAACACACTAATCCACTCACTCACTAACACACTAATCCACTCACTCACTAACACACTAATCCACTCACTCACTAACACACTCACTAACACACTAATCCACTCACTCACTAACACACTAATCCACTCACTCACTAACACACTAATCCACGCACTCACTAACACACTAATCCACGCACTCACTAACACACTCACTAACACACTAATCCACTCACTCACTAACACCCTAATCCACTCACTCACTAACACACTAATCCACGCACTCACTAACACACTAATCCACGCACTCACTAACACACTCACTAACACTCTAATTCACTCACTCACCAACACACTAATCCACTCACTCACTAACACACTCACTAACACCCTCATCCACTCACTCACTAACACACTAATCCACTCACTCACTAACACACTAATCCACTCACTCACTAACACACTAATCCACTCACTCACTAACTAACTCACTCACTCACTAACACCCTAATCCACACACTCACTAACACCCTAATCCACACACTCACTAACACACTTATCCACTCACTCACTAACACCCTAATCCACTCACTCACTAACACATAATCCACTCACTCCCTCACTAACACACTCCCTCCCTCACTAACACACTCCCTCACTCACTAACACACTCCCTCACTCACTAACACACTCCCTCACTCACTAACACACTCCCTCACTCACTAACACACTCCCTCACTCACTAACACACTCCCTCACTCACTAACACACTCCCTCACTCACTAACACACTCCCTCACTCACTAACACACTCCCTCACTCACTAACACACTCCCTCACTCACTAACACACTCCCTCACTCACTAACACACTCCCTCACTCACTAACACACTCCCTCACTCACTAACACACTCCCTCACTCACTAACACACTCCCTCATTCACTAACACACTCCCTCACTCACTAACACACTAATCCACACACTCACTAACACACTAATCCACACACTCACTAACACACTAATCCACACACTCACTAACACCCTAATCCACACACTCAATAACACCCTAATCCACACACTCAATAACACCCTAATCCACACACTCAATAACACCCTAATCCACACACTCAATAACACCCTAATCCACACACTCAATAACACCCTAATCCACACACTCAATAACACCCTAATCCACACACTCAATAACACCCTAATCCACACACTCAATAACACCCTAATCCACACACTCAATAACACCCTAATCCACACACTCAATAACACCCTAATCCACACACTCAATAACACACTAATCCACACACTCACTAACACACTAATCCACACACTTACTAACACACTAATCCACACACTCACTAACACACTAATCCACACACTCACTAACACACTAATCCACACACTCACTAACACACTAATCCACTCACTCACTAACACACTAATCCACTCACTCACTAACACACTAATCCACTCACTCACTAACACACTAATCCACTCACTAACACACTAACACACTCACTCACTAACACACTAACACACTCACTCACTAACACACTAACACACTAACACACTCACTCACTAACACACTCACTCACTAACACACTCACTCACTAACACACTCACTCACTAACACACTCACTCACTAACACACTCACTCACTAACACACTCACTCACTAATCCACTCACTCACTAACACACTAATCCACTCACTCACTAACACGCTCAATCAATAACAAACTCACTGACGTATTCACTAACTCACTCACCCACACACTAACACACTAAACCATTTACTTAGTAACACAATAAACCACTTTCTGACGTATTCACTAACTAACTCACTCACTTACTCTAACTATCTGGAACATCCACTAATCCACCTCCTGACCTGTTGTTTGCAAGGTGGGAGAAAACCAGAGAACCCTGAAGAAACTTGTATATAAAGTATATGGAGGTAAAATCTCAAGTTTTGGAGGCCACTGTGGTTCTATAAACATTTTATAACTGCTGCAAAACTCACCAAGCTTTATGTATAGAGAGGGTGTCCACCTCCCTTTCTCCATCCCTCCCTCCATCCATCCCTCCCCTGTCAATCACAGCAACACTAGGGAACCCCGACCATCTGTGAGTTCATGTATGCAGAAGGCTACAGACCGTGAATTTTGTCGTTACGTTTCTCAGATAGCGATCTTATGTTTCAGCTTTCATGGTTTATATAAAAATAACCATCAACTGTTAATAATAACTGTAACAATTATTCTGAATATATAATCAGGTAGATACACTTATTACAAGTATTTAAGCCCCAAAGTTGAGTTTCACCCTTCCCACCTGAGTGTCTTAATCTGGTCTTGATGAATCTGAGACAATGGTGATTAAAACGCAGAATGACGTAAAAGTCCATGCAATTTTCAGAACCGCGTTATGACGTCAGATGCAAATTATGATCACGTGACAGCTCTAGTGTATTATTCATATACATGTATAGCGTTTAGTATAGCTTTTAGTGTGAGTGTGTGTGTGTATATATATATATATATATATATATATATATATATATATATATATATATATATATATATATATATATATATAATAAATAAAATGAAACTAAAAATGCTTTTCCGCTCCTCTGCCTGAGCTCCACGTACACTCTCCGGCTAGCCAGCAGGAAAGCTAGCCCTATCCGAACCGGAAACGCGTCGCACCGCGGGTTTGACAGCTCCGAAACCGCACGCCGCCGGATGTTTCTACACGCAGACCGGTGTGTGTTTTAATCCCCGACGGCGAAAGCACGCAGGAACTTACCTGCTGCGTGAAGAACGGCAGCGTCCAGCCCGCATATCAACAGCTAACACTCATCGCATCGCATAGCAACAGCCGTCCCCGCAAACCGGAAGCGGAACCGAACGACCGGCTCGTGCGCTCATCCATTATGGCGCCTCTTCCGCCATCTAGCGTCCGCATATAGAATCTAAACTTTGATCTGAATAACACACGGTTTTTCACCTGACAAACACTTTATCAGAAGTTCAAAACTGGTCATAGATTTTTCTGTAATCTTCTCTCGAGCACATTCTGGAAATCATGTTCTTTTTGTAATGTTGAAGAAGAACCATTTGTCTCCCCATTGTCCATTCACCAAGTCTTTCTGCTCAGAAGTTACTGTCTTTCTTTTCCTATACTGTAAGAAAATTATACAGATAGATTTGTCTCCTGGGTAAATTTGATCTTCTCAAAGCCAGAACTATTCAGTGTAACCTCAATTTGAGATTTTTCTCCTCCGATATTAAATCTCTCTTCACTTCCTTTAACATATCAAAGCCTTTAAACTCAAAAGCCTCAAAAACTTATATTATTCTTAAATCCATTGTAAGGAACCATTAATTTTTTTAATCATTAAAAATTTAAGACATTCATTGCATTTTAAATGCGTGCCCAATCTTTCTCTTCTTTTCCTCATATCTGTCATGTGATTATTGTAAATTTGAAATAAATTTTTGTTTTTAAAAGGTATATTATTTGGTAACCCAGAAAAGTTCATCTCTTTAGGGTCTGAAAGTCTTCCTCAGCTGCCTTAACTTCTATCAAAATCACTGACTTACCTTTTAATATATTCTTTAATCCATGAATATTTATTAAATTGTTTCCCAATAATTCACTCTTTTCATTTCAAAGCCTTGCTCTCTCATGTGCTACTTCCAGTAGAGTCTGATCACGTTTTTATCCAATCAGATTTCAGCCCTCACATCACCTTTTATGTTGTGCAGCTTAAAACACCTGATTAAAACCGGTGCTTTGGCCAATCAGATTTTGAGTTGACGACTCCAAGGCCCTCTAGAAGGCGTCCAATAATGTCTGGATTTTTAGGTCATTTGATTGGCCGGTCAGAAAGTGCGCTAATCAGAGCTCGCGAACCCGCATCTGTAGCAAACTGCACACGCTCCAATATATTCGTGTGGATTTATTAGATTTTTTTTTTTTTCATTTCACAACGACGGACCAAGGAGAAATCGTTTTTAATCACAGAGACACTTACT
Organism: Silurus aristotelis; assembly: GCF_946808225.1. Classification (NCBI taxonomy): domain Eukaryota; kingdom Metazoa; phylum Chordata; class Actinopteri; order Siluriformes; family Siluridae; genus Silurus; species Silurus aristotelis. The sequence continues at coordinate 3,951,406 of NC_139593.1, forward strand.
AGGACGTTTACAAGACTGACTTTTCAAGAAAAGGAAAAGGTCACCGGAACAATTCAAAACATTTCTTCAGCTTTTTCATGAACCGTTTATACTTCTGTGTTTTCTTTCCTGAAAAATTTGCAGGAAACCACACGATTTGCCTTCGTTTCAAATCCCCAGGAAAACCGTAATGCACAGGAAACCACTGGGTGATGTGATGAGGTGAATATCGATGCTTCTGCTGGAGATGATGTATGTGGGAGGTGCAGTTGTTGCTCCAGTGAAAAAAGACGTGTTGAATCGTGTTTCTTGTTTAATGACGTTCATTCCCACTGTATGAGAGCCTGTGTGTGATGCAGCGCTCTGTTTTACTGCGCTTCTCTATAATACTGGTGGTTTCTATAGACGTGGTTTCATAATGATGGTATTAAGAGGTGGACTGATTCAGGCAGGTGTAAAATTCACGGCCCGCCACTGGGTTATATCTATAATGACATACTGGCTTTATGGGGTCATTTATTTCAGGATTATATATTTTTTTATAAGAAAAATACATTTAAAAATATTACTTTAAGTGAAAGCAAACCTCCACCCTGAACCACAATCTGAACCACAATCAAATATGTCTCTTTCTAAAGTCTTTAACAGAGTTTAAATGGGTGCGTGTGTTTAATATATAAAACCCAAAGGCTCCATCAGAACATCTCAGAGGTGGCCAGGAGAGATAAGGACCCCCATTCCAAAAGTGTGTTCATTAGAATAAATTACAAACAGCGGTTATTAACTTGCACCCCTGCTGGAATATGGGCCACTGACTCAACTAGCACGATGTCACGTGACTGTACGTGCTTACGAGGTGGTATCAAAATGTTTCAAGACTCGCTCTGTTTACAAGAAAGTACTTTATTTATCTTCGTTTACACACCATCACCTTCAAAATAGTCCCCTCGCACAGAAGTACAGCGCCACCACTGTTCCCGCCACTTCAGGAACGTTCTTTTTGAAGCGCGTCTAGCACCTTTTGCGATTAGCAATGGATCTCCGCAACGGTGTCAAAACTGCGACCGTTCAGCCGGATCTTCAACTTTGGGAAGAGGTCGAAGTTTGCAAATTTGGCAAATAGGGTTGGCGTGCGGAAGTGAGATCATGTGGATTGTTCTCTCGCCACAAGTTTATCGAGGGTTGAGATCGAGGGTGTGCCTGATCTCTCGTCTTGTTAGCGTGTTAGCGTTAGCTTTGGTATTCACCTGTTTCCTGAGGGCGCTGCTGTAAAAATTATTATGGGTAGCGCAGTGTTGACTGAAGGCAATGTTTTATGTTTATGTTTGGTTTGTTTTTCAGGTGAAAATGTGTTAAAATGGCATTACAAGTCTCAGGAACAACACATTAGTGGTTGCACTTAGAGCACAGTGTTGTACAGACAAAGCTAAAATGCCTGACTATATTCTCTACCTTTATAGAAGAAATAGTACTCTTTCTTACTATTTTTCTTTCCTCCATAGCATTGTAGCTTTTAGATGTTAAACACCAGTTAGTGTTCAGATCATGCTTCTACTACTAGCCTAATACTACGGGTAACACTAATAATACAATACAGTCATCATCATCATCATCATCATCATCATCATCATCAATCCCATTCCCATTTATTAGGTGTCTTAAAAAATATTATTTAATATATATATATATATATATATATATATATATATATATATATATATATATATATATATATATATATATATATATATATATAAAATAATATCCTATTCCTAAAATAAGAATTATCCCAATATATCACAATCCTTACAGTATCGCAACATATCGTATCGTAACCCTTATATTGTGATACGTATCGTATCGCTAGATTCTTACCGGTACACAGCTTAACTGAATCCACATATCTGAAAGTACTAGCCAGCCAGACACACTATAAGTAAGTTATTATGTTTGAGATTCTGGGTTGGGTTAGAATTTGGGCTAAAATGATCCAAGTTTGAAAAGTTTCCCAGGTTTAAGTTTCTCAGGCTTAATTTCCTGGCCTTTGTTTACTGGGCTCTTACTAGTTTGAGTATCTTGTGATTTCAGTGTAGGTGTCTAGCATCAATCTAATCAACAAGCTTTAAGTTCTTTCCTGGAAAAAATTGCCAATTTGAGAAGATGTGATTAGCAAGAACATGGCAGCACACAGCTAATATCTTATGAATAACTTATTACTAGCGATATTATTGGTTGGAATTTTCTTCAAAGACTATCATGAATTATTAACCAGTTTATTACACATTTAAAACACTTTTAATAACACTTTTTTAAAAGAATGAATCTTTTTTTTTTTTTTTACATAAAAAATGCCCAAGAGTCAAACTGTAAAATCATGTAGCTGTAGTGTGTTATAGCATGGTTACTTTTTTTAAACATAAAAAAAAGTTACTGCAAGCAGCGATGAAGGGACCCAAGCACCAAAAATATATCACAGAGTTAAAACGAAAGGTGAGCATTAATGGCACAAGATGGCCTTCTACATAGAATAGTGAGGAGTTAAACATAATAATATAACGATCAGTTCTGCCAGATGATTTCTGTACGGTTTAATCCAATGCCACAGAAGATCTGAGAAACTGTACATTTCACACGACATGTCCTTCATTGGCCATATTTCACTGTAACAGTCCAAATCTTTTCATATGGTTTTTACTGTAATATTACTCAGCGCTGAAAACACTTGGCAGCTTCAGACAGAAACATATGTGAACAAATTATGACTTAAATGTTAATTATTTCACAACTGACCAATCGCAAGCCCTTAATTATTAGCATCAGCTTCTATCCACCATTGCAAGCTTGGGACATATTTATTCACTCAAGTTATTCACAGAAGGTCCCTGATTGAGTGACACAATCGTTACGAGTAACATAAAAAACTAGCATTAAAAGCTAGACAGCAGCAGGAATCAGACCGCGCGTTTAGCTAGCTAACCTTTAAAGACCAGGCTATCACTGGAGTAAATTAGCCCTTATAAAACATTAGACAGATCGCTAATAGTACCGTTAAAATATAATATTAAACATAGAAGGTTGGTGTTAGATTGAAGAGTTATCATACATTATCAGACCATAATCAGCTAGCTAGATTTCAGCTATAATAGTTTTATAGCATGGACTGCCTGAATACTGGATTCTGATTGGCTGGAAGGTGCGAATTTGACAAACTGGAGCAAGGAAAAGTAGAAAACAAAAAAACCCGACATCACACAGACTGTCTCTTCGGTGATTTCAATCCATTTGGTCAGTTTTGCACTGCAGATATTAACATGATAGTTTGAACTTGTCAACCTCAGGTCGTTCTTCATCTCCACATCCAGTAATACCTCACACCTACACCGGGGTTATCACTTTAACTTCTTACAGCAGGTAAGGTTTTAAATATTTCACAGCAACGTTTTCCACATTTCTACATTCCCTGTTCATGGTTTGGAATTGTTCTGGAGCTTTTTTAAGGTCTGTTCAGGGTTTGGTATTGGTCAGGAGCTTGACTTGGATGTTCAAGGTTTGAGATTGTCAGGAATTTGGTCAGGTCTGTTCAGGGTTTGAGATTGTCAGGAGTTTGGTCAGGTCTGTTCAGGATTTGGGATTGTCAGAAGTATGGTCAGGTCTGTTCAGAGTTTGGTATTGGTCAGGTGCTTGGCTAGGATGTTCAGGGTT
>NC_139593.1:3960086-3967586 GCF_946808225.1 Silurus aristotelis
ACTGTCGATCTGGAGATGTTTTTATAGAATAAGACTGTCGATCTGGAGATGTTTCTATAGAATAAGACTGTAGATCTGGAGATGTTTCTATAGAATAAGACTGTAGATCTGGAGATGTTTCTATAGAATAAGACTGAAGATCTGGAGATGTTTTTATAGAATAAGACTGTAGATCTGGAGATGTTTCTATAGAATAAGACTGTAGATCTTCTACAGATGTTTCTATACAATAAGACTGTCGATCTGGAGATGTTTTTTAGAATAAGACTGTAGATCTGGAGATGTTTCTATAGGATAAGACTGTAGATCTGGAGATGTTTCTATAGAATAAGACTGTAGATCTGGAGATGTTTTATAGAATAAAACTGTAGATCTGGAGATGTTTTATAGAATAAGACTGTCGATCTGGAGATGTTTTTATAGAATAAAACTGTAGATCTGGAGATGTTTTTTAGAATAAGACTGTCGATCTGGAGATGTTTTTATAGAATAAGACTGTAGATCTTCTACAGATGTTTCTATACAATAAGACTGTCGATCTGGAGATGTTTTTTAGAATAAGACTGTAGATCTGGAGATGTTTTTATAGAATAAAACTGTAGATCTGGAGATGTTTTTTAGAATAAGACTGTCGATCTGGAGATGTTTTTATAGAATAAGACTGTAGATCTGGAGATGTTTTATAGAATAAGACTGTCGATCTGGAGATGTTTTTATAGAATAAAACTGTAGATCTGGAGATGTTTTTTAGAATAAGACTGTCGATCTGGAGATGTTTTTATAGAATAAGACTGTCGATCTGGAGATGTTTTTATAGAATAAAACTGTAGATCTGGAGATGTTTTTTAGAATAAGACTGTCGATCTGGAGATGTTTTTATAGAATAAGACTGTAGATCTGGAGATGTTTTATAGAATAAGACTGTCGATCTGGAGATGTTTTTATAGAATAAAACTGTAGATCTGGAGATGTTTTTTAGAATAAGACTGTCGATCTGGAGATGTTTTTATAGAATAAGACTGTGGATCTTGCTATAAATCTTGTGGAGATTTATGTGAGATTTCATTCAGCCTTAATGGTGATAGTAAAGTCAGGTGCTGATGGAGGTGGGCTGCAGTCAGCATTCACATTCATCCCAAAGGTGTTCAGGAGCTCTATAGCAGGAGATCTTCCAGCCCATGTAAAGCATTGTCATACTGGTACAGGTTTGGGTCTCCTCGCTCAAGTGAAGGGAAAATCCAAAGATGTTCTATATGTCTGATTTTTGGCAAGAACCACATCTGGGTGGAAAAGACAGGTGTCTGAATACTTTCGATCCTATCATGTGCAATTGCCTGCAGCTAAACTTCTGACAGATTCTAGATTTTTTTTTAAGAGCCATCACTTGAAGTTCTTGACACCAAAAGAACCTGAAAATGTCCCCAAATTACTCTTAATTCCCAGAACCTAAACATGTGCCTGGTGAAAGAGTTCTTCCATGGTTCATTGTATAGTTGAAGGTTCTTCAGCTCCCAGTTCCTGATAGTTCTGTGTGGAAACCTGTGGAGGAGATGTTTGTAGGAGTGTGGAGACGTGGAGATGTTTTGAAGTCCAGGTGTGGAGCAGAAGTGGAGCTTCATACAAAGCAGGATGGCACACGGCTGTCTGATCTACACACGACAAATATCTAATCCAGCTGCTCGGCCCTGTGTGTTTGCACGTTGCCACAACTACTGCTTATCTAATGTTTCCTGCCAACACACACACACACACACACACACACACACACACACACACACACACACACACACACAGTCAAGCGGAACAGATGATTCCCAGGGACAGATAATGAATGCCTGTACTGCTGAGTGTGAATGTGTGTGTGTGTGTGTGTGTGTGTGTGTGTGTGTGTGTGTGTGTGTGTGTGTGTGTGTGTGTGTGTGTGTGTTTACATGTGTGTATATGTGTGTGTATGTATGTGCATGTGTGTATTGAGTGTGTGTGTGTGTGTGTGTGTGTGTGTGTGTGTGTGTGTGTGTGTGTGTGTGTGTGTGTGTGTATGAGTCTGACCTAGTGTGAGTTCATACTTTGTATGTTTGTGTAGAAGTGTTAATACAGTGTGTGTGTGTGTGTGTGTGTGTGTGTGTGTGTGTGTGTGTGTGTGTGTGTGTGTGTGTGTGTGTGTGTCTCCTCCCGCATTCCTGTAAGCATGCCAAACACTCGCTCACACCCGCCAGGCGACTAAAACACACCACGCTGTTGCCTAGGAGACGAGTATACAGTCTGTTATATAGGGTCCACGCCTCTGTAAGTATGCACGCGTGTGTAGAACACACACACACACACACACACACACACACACACACACACACACACACACACACACACACACACACACACACAGTAGAACAAAGAGAAACAGGACAAGAAAGAGATAAAGGGATTATTGAAATGTAATGGTGAGAGTGAAAAGATAAATAGTAAGTAAGAAAAAAATAATAAAAGAAAGAACAGAGAGAGAGAGAGAGAGAGAGAGAGAGAGAGAGAGAGAGAGAGAGAGAGAGAGAGAGAGAGAGAGAGAGAGACTGATTAAATAGATAAAGAAAAAATGATAAAGAATTTAATTGAGAATGAAAAAGTGATAAAAGAGAGAGTAGGACTGTCAAAACAAAGACAATAATAATTATTAAAAATTCATTTTAACTTATTTTAATTTTAAATTTAATTTCTGTTTGACCGTTTTTTATTGAATATATGAATAAATAAATATAAAATAAACTACATTTAAACCTTTAACACACACATTGTTCCACGATGTCCTTTGTTTAATCAGATATAAAAAAAAAACAACAAAAATAATTTTCATCACTAAAAATCTGCACTAAAATCCGCCCTGCACTAAAATGCGATTTATCGCGATTTAATATTTGATCGATTGACAGCCCTAAGAGAGAGAAAGTACTAGAGAAAGAAAAATTGTGAGAGAGTGGGTGAGTGAGAGAGAGACTGAAAGAGTGCAAATTTAATAAGAAAAGAGAAAAAGTGATAGAAGGAGAGAAAGACAGAGAGAGAAATAGATTTGATCTGGCACTATGATTTATATAGTATGTAAAAACATTTGAGAGTGTTGTAGAGGGAAAATGCTAGATGTTATGAAATCACTGTAAGCAGCCAGTCAATGTTATTGTCATTCCTGGGCCCTGACAGTAAACCACCAAAAAAAGATTAAAATAAAAAAAAAAGATCCACATCTTAGGAACTTACACGCACTTTTTCAAAAGAAACATAGAAACCACAAAAACTTACCCTTACCTCATTAAAAATCAGTTCAGACAGGAAATCTTTTTTTGGCTGTGAATGAGCCGAGAGAGAGAGAAAACTAAAAGAGCTTTTTATTCCATTTAGAAATCTATTAAAAACGATATATGAGTTCTAATCTGCTCGAACTGTTCAAATTTAACCAATTGCATTATATGTCAGTAAAGCCTGACATGGAATTTGGCTTTATAAATAAGAAAAAACACCAAATTGAAACGTATGTTTAAAAGGGCAGAATTAGGCTGATTTCCTCTTCTTAAAATTTTGGAGGTAGTTAAAAAACATGTGACCCCCCAATACATATGATTATAAAGCTCTAAAATACAGCCGCAGTCAAAAACTCCTACTCATCCTTGGAGACAAAACCACCAGCGCAAAGATTACTGCAAGATCTTTAACATTATCACAACCTGAGGGACAACCAGAACCAAAAAAAAAGATCTCCACCTGACACCCACCCACCTACCACCATAACCACCCATCCACCCTAACCCCTATCACCATAACCACACATCCACCCTAACCCTCACCTACCACCATTACCACACATCCACCCTAACCCTCACCTACCACCATAACCACCCATCCACCCTAACCCCTATCACCATAACCACACATCCACCCTAACCCTCACCTACCACCATTACCACACATCCACCCTAACCCTCACCTACCACCATAACCACCCATTCACCCTAACCCCCACCTACCACCATAACCACCCATCCACCTTAACCCCCACTTACCACCATAACCACGCATCCACCATAACCCCCACCTACCACCATAACCACTTATCCACCTTAACCCCCTCCTACCACCATAACCACCCATTCACCCTAACCCTCACCTACCACCATAACCACACATCCACCCTAACCCCCACCTACCACCATAACCACCCATCCACCTTAACCCCCACCTACCACCATAACCACCCATCCACCCTAACCCCCACCTACCACCATAACCACCCATCCACCTTAACCCCCACTTACCACCATAACCACGCATCCACCATAACCCCCACCTACCACCATAACCACCCATCCACCTTAACCCCCCACTATCACCATAACCACCCATTCACCCTAACCCTCACCTACCACCATAACCACCCATCCACCCTAACCCCTTACCTACCACCATAACCACCCATCCATTCTAACCCTCACCTACCACCATAACCACCCATCCACCCTAACCTTTACCTACCACCATAACCACCCATCCACCCTAACCCTCACCACCACCATTACCACACATCCACCCTAACCCTCACCTACCACCATTACCACCATTACCACCCATCCACCCTAACCCCTTACCTACTTCCATAACCACCCATCCACCCTAACCCTCACCTACCACCATAACCACCCTGCCAAAGATTATTCAGCATAGTTGTGATCAGTAATCCAGAGGTTCATCCAGCTGTGATCCGTAAACACTAAATACTAAACACTGCACTCTCAGATACAAGAACCGAAACCCTCACAAGACGGCACCAGAAGATCAAGAAGACTCAGACAGAAGATGCTGAAGGTGACATACTCCACAATTCTCCACATTCTCCACAGATTGATGACATTAAATCCATTCAATGACACTTTACACCCACCACCATCACCACTGTGTACATCCTCTTATTCCAGAACATCAAAATACCAAAATATTCACTTGTACTTTACTTTGTATTTACACTTACAACAACAAGCTAGAAATTTATGTTTCTTGTGTCTGAAGTCTCCAACCACTAGGTCATGACCCAGTACCATCGTGGAAGATCTGCTAGAGGTACTGTGGAGATGTGTATGTGATTTTATCGTTTTGGTTCAGTGTGTGAAATATATATATTATTTTATTCTTTATATTATTATTATTATTATTATTATTATTATTATTATGTATTTTTGGGGGATAATCTGGTGCCCCGTTTAGATTGTTTCCCAGTGTTCCTGAAATAAACATTAACCTTAGCATTTAATAATTTTTTCATAATAATAATAACAAATTATTAAAATTAATACTATTACAATTATTAATCTTCTTCTTCTTCTTCTTTTTCTTTCATCTTCTCCCATTAGTGGTCACATTGTTACTATTATTATTATAATTATTATTATCGTTAGTATTATAATTCTTATGATTATAATAAACATTATGAATATTATTATTGTTATTATTCTTATTATTCTTGTTGATAGAAACTGAACAAACATACAGTGTCAAACAATGTAAAATATGTCAATATATAACTACTGAAATAAAAAGCTGAAGTGTGTGTGTGTGTGTGTGTGTGTGTGTGTGTGTGTGTGTGTGTGTGTGTGTGTGTGTGTATTATGCATATGAAAACGTTTCTCTTTAATGCTCAGAGTATGTGTGTACGTGTGTGTGCTTTTGTGTGTAAGTGGTTTATCTTATCATAAATCTTGTGAATTGAGCAGATGGTAATGAACCTGTGAAACACTCTGTACAGTTTCCTGTGTGGTTTCTCTCGGACTGCTGAGAAACTGATTGGATTTAGGGTTGCAGTTTTGACTCTGTCTATTGTGTGTATAGTGTATATTGTACAGTGTATTGTGTGTAGTGTATAGTGTGTAGTGTATAGTGTATATCGTAGAGTTTATTGTGTGTAGTGTATAGTTTATAGTGTATAGTGTATTGTGTATAGTGTATAGTGTATATCATACAGTGTATTGTGTATAGTGTATACTGTACAGTGTATTGTGTGTAGTGTATAGTTTATAGTGTATTGTGTGTAGTGTATAGTTTATAGTGTATTGTGTATAGTGTATATTGTACAGTGTATTGTGTGTAGTGTATAGTGTCTATCATACAGTGTATTGTGTGTAGTGTATAGTTTATAGTGTATTGTGTATAGTGTATATCGTGCAGTGTATTGTGTGTAGTGTATAGTGTATATCGTACAGTGTATTGTGTGTAGTGTATAGTGTATATCGTACAGTGTATTGTGTGTAGTGTATAGTTTATAGTGTATAGTGTATAGTGTTTATCGTGCAGTGTATTGTGTGTAGTTTATAGTGTATATCGTACAGTGTATTGTGTGTAGTGTATAGTTTATAATGTATAGTGTATAGTGTATATCGTGCAGTGTATTGTGTGTAGTGTATAGTGTATATCGTACAGTGTATTGTGTGTAGTGTATAGTGTATATCGTACAGTGTATTGTGTGTAGTGTATAGTACATAGTGTAAAGTGTATATTGTACAGTGTATTGTGTGTAGTGTATAGTGTATATCGTACAGTTTATTGTGTGTAGTGTATAGTTTATAGTGTTTATTGTACAGTGTATTGTGTGTAGTGTATAGTGTATATAGTACAGTTTATTGTGTGCAGTGTATAGTGTATATCGTGCAGTGTATTCTGTGTAGTGTATAGTGTTTATTGTACAGTGTATTGTGTGTAGTGTATAGTATATATAGTACAGTGTATTGTGTGTAGTGTATAGTACATAGTGTATAGTGTATATCGTACAGTTTATTGTGTGTAGTGTATAGTGTATATCGTACAGTGTATTGTGTGTAGTGTACAGTTTATAGTGTATAGTGTATATCGTACAGTTTATTGTGTAGTAGTGTATAGTTTATAGTGTATTGTGTATAGTGTATATCGTACAGTGTATTGTGTGTAGTGTATATTATATAGTGTATAGTGTACATCGTACAGTGTATTGTGTGTAGTGTATGGTGTATATCGTACAGTGTATTGTGTGTAGTGTATAGTGTATATCGTACAGTGTATTGTGTGTAGTGTATAGTGTATATCGTACAGTGTATAGTGTGTAGTGTATAGTGTATATTGTACAGTGTATTGTGTGTAGTGTTGAGTTTATAGTGTATTGTGTATAGTGTATATCGTACAGTATATTGTGTGTAGTGTATAGTATATAGTGTATAGTGTATATCGTACAGTGTATTGTGTGTAGTGTATAGTGTATATTGTACAGTGCATTGTGTGTAGTGTATAGTGTATATTGTACAGTGTATTGTGTGTAGTGTAGAGTTTATAGTGTATTGTGTATAGTGTATATCATACAGTGTATTGTGTGTAGTGTATGGTGTACAGTGTATTGTGTGTAGTGTGTAGTGTATACTGTATATTGTACAGTGTATTGTGTGTAGTGTATAGTGTATATTGTACAGTGCATTGTGTGTAGTGTATGGTGTATATCGTACAGTG
>NC_139593.1:3977586-4025086 GCF_946808225.1 Silurus aristotelis
CCAGCACACTCCTTCTCCATTCCTCATGCATCCTCTCACCTTCCAAAATTTCGTTGAACAACCTGGTTAAAAACTCCATTGCATCTCTCCTAAACATCTCCATGCTTCTACCGGTATTTCATCTGGTCCAACCGACTTTCCACTCTTCATCCTCTTAATCGCTGCTCTCACTTCCTCCTTATTGTTCTTTTTCTCCTTCCTTAGTGTCCAACTTCTTCTACAGCTCCTCATATGCCTTTTTCTTTGGCTTTTGCCACATCCTTCTTTACCTGCTTCCGCATCTCCTTGTACTCCTGCCTACTTTTCTCATCACTCTGTCGTTTCCAAATTCTGTTTCTCCAACGTCTTTCTCCGTATGCTCTCCTGCACTCTCCTGAACACACAACATATCTACCTTTCTCCTCTCCATCATATCAGCTCCCTCTCTCCCTTAACCAGTCATAGTACCAACATTTAAAGTACCAACCCGAACCTCCAATCTCCTCCACTTCTCCTTTCCCTGCCGTCTCTGGAGACGTCCGGTATGAAATTCTGATTTGTGATCTGCATATTTAATTTGGCACATGTTTTACGCTGGATGTCCTTCATAACGCATCCCTCCCCATGTATTAATGGCTGGATTCTTCACAGAATCATTTAAGAACTTTGGTCTTCAAGAATTTAGGTTGTAACAAAGCAAAGGAACCTTTAGAAAGATTTCTTAGTGGTACCACAAAAAATTCTTTATAGGGAACCAGAAAAGCTTTTTTTTTCTTACTGTAAAACAAAACCCTTTTTTCCTTCTGGCACCTGCATTCTTCACAGTGTACATCAAACTTAGAGACATTTCCTGAAGAGTACATTAAACCTGGATTTGCTCCTGTTTCATCTTCATCAGGTTTCCTTCTGGTTCTCCAGTTTCTTTTCACCTCCAAAAAAGTGTTCTATAAAGCGAGACAAACAGTGATACCACAGCGCCATCTGTCAGTCACTTTTAGTTACACGCTTACTCACACACACACACACACACACACACACACACACACACACACACACACACACACACACTTGGGTTGTAGGGCAGAAACCAACCTTTAAAATGACTTTATTAAGAAGTTTGGTATGTTCTTCTTTTTGAACATCTCATTCCACATGTAGTCCCATTCTGCTCTTATAAAACCCTTCACTCTTTTTGGAAGACGTTCCACTAGATTTTGTGGAGATTTGTGAAGATTCATTCAGCCACAAGGGTGTTAGTAAAATCAGGTCTGGCTGTAGGTGAGGTGAGGAGGTCTGGGGTGTAGTCAGTGTGAGCAAAACAAGGTTCAATAGGTTTGGAGCTCTATAGCAGGAGATCTTCCACATCTTCCAACCCATGAAGAGCACATTTTCAGGAAGCTGGATTTGTGCACTGGGGCATCATCATGCTGGAGGAGGTTTGGGATACCCTATAAAATACACCCTGATTTCACTGTTCAGAGTAGACAAATGTTCAGTATTCAGTGTATTACTGTAAATAAATTACTGGGCCACACCCATTGGGTGGGGCTCACTTCTGTCTGAAATATTAGGCCACACCCCTTTAGTGTAGCTCAATTCTGTTTAGAATATTAGGCCACACCCCTTTTACTGAACTAAAAGTCCTGGGTGATTTAGTGAGTCATTTATAATAAAATTATTATCTTAAACCTACTATAGTTAGCATTTTAGAGTCACAAGAAAAACATTATCAATGCAAATTCTTATTTTACAGTGTCGCCAAGATAATGGAGGGTCATGACCTCATGACCAAGGAAGAAAATGAAGCTGTTTTTTTTTTTTTTTTTTTTTTTACCTCAGTTAAAGTTGAATTAATATGCAAATATATAAAAGTACTGATAACAGGATTGGTATAAATAAAAAGGTTAGAGATTAAATTTATTGCAAGTGTTTTTATTTATTCTGAAAGGATGAAGGAAGGAGACCGTGGGACCTCCAATATAAATGTTGCCCAATGAATGAAAATGTCTGGAACAGGCCCTGGATGATCCACAAACCACAGACGCTGGGGGTTGAAGAACTCTGGGGGTTTTTTGTCGTTTAATGAGTCTTTTTTTGGTCATTTATCGTGTTTGTTGTTCATTGAAAACACTATAATGCTTATGAGGTCAAGGGGGTTTGAACTTTTCGCTTCGTAGACGTTGTTCTGAGTGCATTTTCGTCGTTCTCTCGTGTGAATATTTGTGCTTTTTGTCTGTTTTTGTTTTCTATCACTATAAATTGTGCATCATGGCTCCCAGGAAGAGTAGCGATAGCGCTGGAAAGAAGATTGTAAAAAGAAGAACCAGTGAAATAAGGAAAGAAATTGTAGAAAAGCACCAGAATAAAACAAAAAGTGATTTCTTTATGTTTATAATTGATACATTTCTGTTTATACTTTGGTACATGTATATTTGTGTGTTAAATTAGACATACAACATATTTTAAGGGCTGCAATAAGCGATCGAATGAGCTCTCAGGTGTGTGTGTGTGTGTGTGGGTGTGTGTTACCTAATATATACTTATACAGCACCTTTGCAGCAATTTGGTATTCAGCCATTACAATACAAATCCCCGCCCACTCTCGGTCACGTGTCTCAGTCCTGTGATATGATTGGACGCCCCCCCCCTCAGTTCAGCCTCTCGTGGTGTGGAATTCCATGTAGCGGGCGCGTGCCGCTTTCAAAGAGGGAAGAAAGCCCAGCAGTTGTAAAAAAAACAAACAAACAAAAAAAAACAATAATAAATACGATTCCAAGATGGCGGATGTGAGAGTGAGAGAGGAGCCAGTGGTGAGTGTGTGTGAGATCACCTTCAGCTTTCTTTTCTCCAAACCGTCTGCAATACGTGATTGAGCTGAAACCGTGTCTGAGTCTGAGGTTAACTTGTATAACTAGTAACTAGTCCTACTGGACCATCTAAATGTGTGTGTGTGTGTGTGTGTGTGTGTGTGTGTGTGTGTGTGTGTTTTCTCATGATTTTTATTTATTTCTCTCCCTTTTCTCATTGCTTCCAGAGGTCTGCCACCCCGAACAGGAAGCTGAACAGCTCTTTAGGAGAACCAGACTTTGGTTCCCCCAGCAGAGATGAACAGCAGCTCCTGGTAATAAATCCACTTCCTGTTGTAGTGAAAAGTGGCTTGTGGTTGATCCGAAATGAGGAAAAAACAAAAATGGGAACAGAGGCCAAACATTATACTAAAGTTCCTTTATTTATTTTTTTTAAACACTGTTTTCTTGTGATCAGTGCTTAGTTTCTCCTCGAACCTTCATCACACATAATAACCACAACCAGTTGTAGCACCTTGACCCCGACCCTCACAGATGCAGTGGTTATGGTTATGATCCAGGATTCTGCCTCTAGAACACGCTCTTCTTCTGAATACACAGAGAAGTGAAGCTCTGGTAATGTGGTCATGTCGTTGTTCAGTTCTGATAACGAGAAAACAAGAACGAACAATATTATATTGCGTAGACTCTCTGGACTTCTGTAGAAACGTCCATTGAGAAGACATGGCAGATGCCCTTATATATTATAGAGCGACTGACTGTTATATTAATTATACGGCTGAACAATCGAAGGTTAAGGGCCTCACTCAAGGGCCCAGCAGTGGCAGCTGACCTTGATCTTCCGATTAGAAGTGACTCAGGAGGTAATGGATGGACATTCAGTGGTTCCATTTTGAGTCTGGTTCCTCTCAATGTTTCTCTGGGATTTTTTCCTTCACCACAGTCGCCACTGATTCACTCATGAAGGACAAACAGAATTATAAGGAACAAACGTATACGTTATTTATTGTTCATTATTGTACAACCTGTAGATATCATGTCCTGTTGATTCATTTTTTAACATATTTCATTAATATATTGTTTAGTCAGTACCATTTTGTGGAAGTATTCGAGGTGGGATGAGACCTGGGAAGAAGCTCACCATCATGGGCATCATGGATCCCGAGCCAGACAGGTGAGAAGACGCACGAGAACACGTATACGCTCACGTACGTGTATTTTAGTGATAAGTGAATAATTGTGTGTGTGATCAGTTTCGACATCAGTCTGACGTGCGGTTGTGACGACGTGGCGCTGGAGGTCAGCGCGAGGTTCGAGGATCGCCAGCTATTGAGGAACGCGCACGTCTCCGGCTCGTGGGGAGAGGAGGAGACCGCCATCCCCTTCTTCCCGTTCCTTGCCGGACAGCCATTCAAGGTACGCGAATCGTCATCAGCTTTTCAGTTATAATCAGAATATCATGCAATATGGTGTATTGTAAAAATGATCAGTTTTTCCGGAGCTGCATGCAAGGGGCGTGTCCTAACATTCTAAACCAAAGGGGTGTGGCTTAATATTCAATACAGAATTGAGCCACACCAAAGAGGCATGGCCTAATATTCTAAACAGAATTTAGCCACACCAAAGGGGCGTGGCCTAATGGTTTAAATAGAATTTAGCCACACAGAAGGGGCGTGGCCTAATATTCTAAACAGAATTGAGCCACACCGAAGGGCTGTGACCTAATAGTCTAAACAGAATTGAGCTACACTAAAGGGGCATGACCTAATATTCCAGACAGAATTAAGCCCCACCCAATGGGTGTGGCCCAATAATTCTAAACAGGATTGAGCCACACCAAAAGGGGCATGGCCTAATATTCTAAACTGTCACCCTCGCACTTTGTTAGTTCACTCAGATTTAATGAAGACCACGTTTGATTTGAGCAGAGGGTCGGAGCTGACACACTCGATTTAGCTGAGGCAAGCCCCACCCCAGCCCCACACTGATTGTAATTGTTAGACCTTGACATGTTTTTATTTGTTGTTGTTTTTTTGCGTTACTGTCCTCCAGCTGGAGATTCACTGTGAGCACCAGAGCTTCCGCGTGTTTGTTGACGGTCAGCCGCTGTTCGATTTCTACCACCGTCTGCGCTCACTAATATCCATCGACACCATTCAGATCAACGGCAACCTGAGCATCACCAAACTCAACTGAGCAGGATACCATCTGCATTCCAGGACCAACACCGACATGGACCTCTGTCTTTACACCACAAAAACTTACAGCTCTGGAATTGTAACCATGTTCTGCGTTTTAACTTACAGCTAATTTAATTAACTTGCAGCTAATCATATGAATTGCTCACACACACACACACACACACACACACACACACACACCGACATGGTATTTTCTGTTTGTTTTTTGTTTTGAATGAAGATGTTATCCTTAGCGCTCTTCAGAGAGAACAGGACGTAGATGTTTCGTCTTGGTGAAGATGTTTAACGCCCACGCCACGACGACACACCACAAAGCTCCTCTGTAAAGATCTCCACCACCAGCAGGAAGCATAGTTCATGTGTATCATTTCTGGCCCAGAAATGTGTCATGCGAAGAAGAAACCATATACATGGTTTAAAAATTTTTAATACATTTAAATATTAATATTTATAAAGTGCCTTTAAAAATTTTTTTATAAATGAAACTGATCTAGAACCATGTTACAAACCGCTCCTTTAAAAGAGTTCATTATGTCCAACAATGTTTATTTTAGGAAGTTCACTTTACAGCCAATAGGTTTGTGGACACCCAAGCATAAGGTTACTACATTCTCCAGATAATATTAGATGTTCCACTAGATTTTGTGGAGATGAAAAGCAGATCTTCATGGAGCCGGCTTCGTGCACAGGGGTATCGTCATGCTGGAGCGGGTTTGGGTCTCCAAGTTCAATTCGGTGTAAAATTCGCACCGTGGACTTTAGAATTTTTTTCTTCACGTTTGTCTCAGAGTCGATGAGAGTCGGCGGTTTAATAATCACAGACGCGCAAAAGTCGCACACGACCGCTTTAACTGGAATTAAATACGCCTGTAAAAAAACACCACAAAAATAAACATGCAGGTTTTCTGATGATACGAGTCGATACTCAGGAACGCAGCAGATGTTTGTGGAAATGTGTGGAAATATTATATAATATACAAAGTATTTTTGTTTTGTTTTTCCAGACATTCCAATGACCGAATAATGAAGTAATGCACTTTCTTGTAAAACATTGTGTGTGTGGTTTTTTTTTGCCCTGTTGCAATGTTTGTTTGTTTTCTGATCTCTAATCAATTAAATCCTTCTGATCAGCACTTATTAGTCTTTGTAATATTTATCAGCTTTAACGGTCACAAGCTGCTTCAACTCACGTAACACGCACACAGATAATGCAGCGATAAAGAATTAATAAGTTTGTTCTTTATGAGAGTACGTTTTTCCCTGTGGGGAAGGAAAAAGTCCCCGAGATGCATAAGGAAGAAACCTTGAGAGGAACCAGACTCGAGAACCTCATCTGGGTGCCACCGAATGTAGCTTTATTAAAGATAAACGATGTTGAGGTGCAGTGATGGTGATCACATGCAGACTGTAGTCCTGAGTCAGTGTAGCAGACTGTTGACATTAACTTCAGTCCAAATCCTCAAAGCTTCTGTCTTTCTCTGTAATTTCATGAATCTCCAGGCCGTTGATGTAAAGCCGTCCCCATCTGCAGAGTCGCCTTTAATCGAAAGAGTACACCATCCAGAGGCAGGCCTGGACGTAGTGGGCAGATCTGAGAAGAGGAGAGGGGCAGGAACTGGTCACTGGTACCTCAGGAGCATGTTTAACTCGACCGAGAGAGAGAGAGAAGAAGAAGAGTGACAGGGAGAGAGAGATATGGATTATTAAGTCTCCTTATTGTTGTATGAAAGTTATGGACACTGTGCAGTTGGAGACTTCAGCAAGACTCGCTCTGGCAGCATAACTAACACTGAGAGCCAGAAGGTAACACAGACATGAGGGCTCTCTGAGATAAGAGACGACCCACCACACCACCATCAACAAACCTGAGTGAACATGTGAGAGTGAGGAGACGACAGCATACAAATATCCCAGTTCACCAAACACTTTATATCCATGACCCCTCCAGATCTGCTCCTTTACCTCGACTTTAGACTCGACTAAATAAATATATTTTCAACCTCGACTTGAACACTGAGACTGTGTCTGAGTCCCGAACACTGGTTGGAAGGCTGTTCCATAACTGTGGGGTTTATAAGAGAAACATCTGCCCCCTGCTGGAGTTTTCATTATTTGAGGTACCAACAAATAGCCTGCACCTTTTGATCTAAGTAGGCGTGGAGGATCATACTGGTACAGAAGTTCACTCAGATACTGCGGCGTGGGAGCGTTAAGTGCTTTATACGTCAGTAGTAGTATTTTATAATCAGTATGAGATGTAATTAGGAGCAGTGTAGATGATTAAAACAGGGCTGATGTGCTCATGTGTTCTATATCTAGTGAGGACCTTTGTTGCTTCCTGAGATTTACTGTAATACCTCTCAAAAGAGTTTTAGGTTGATGGTATTCCTTTGTAAATCGCTCTGGATAAAAGCTTCAGCTTGATACAAAGACGGCGACTGTGAGAAAGTTTGTATTTCAAAAAAATAATAAACTGGAGAAACCAGAACTTCCATAGAACTGCTTGGCTTCATTACCATTCATAAAGTCTTCTTTCTGGCATCACAACCCTGAGACGTTTTTATTATTTTATTATTTGATGTTCTTATCTGTAATAGCTACATTTGATAAAGATTTGCCCCTGACACGATATTTCTATTTTCTTTCCCCCAACATCTACTCCAGTCCATGGAGCCTTTGGTACATTGTCTTTCCCTATTCTGGATTTCCTGTCCATGTCTGGTATCTCGTTCCACTTCCTATTTCTACGTCAATCATCTTATCTTGCTGCCCTTGACTGCTTCCTGCTGCCTTTCTGAAGCAACCCGTATACACCAAACTGACCCTGAATACAATCCAAACACATCACAGCACAGGAAGAGTGAAACCAAACACTCCTTTACTATTACTAAAGGTTTGTGCTCCGTTCTGAAGATCCTATTTCACATTGAGTCTCCATTTGCTCTTATAATATTCACTCTTCCAGATGTTCCACTAGATCCTCTGTAAGATTTATTCAGACACAAGGGTGTTAGTAAAGTCAGGTATGGATGGAGGTGAGGTGAGGAGGCCTGGGGTGCAGTCAGCATGAAAAAAGGTGTCCAATAAGATTGGCGGTTTCATACCTCACATATACTTCCATGCTTTCTCTTTTAAAAGATTTAAAGATCTCATTTTCACGATGTAATGATCTCATTCCCAGAACTTAATGATCTTACTTTCAAACATTATCTCATTATCTCATCTTTGTCCAGGAATGATCTCATTTCCAGACCTTAATGATCTTACTTAGAAGCATGATTGTATTATCTCATCTTTGTCCAGGAATTATCTCATTCCTGTGCCTTGATGGTCGCATTCCTGTGCATCATTCCATTTTCCTGCATTAATCATCTAATTTCAGTGTGTCACTGGCCTCACCTTGCTGCATGTGTGGCCATGCTTTTAACTGTCTCATTTCCTTGTATGAAGTATCTCATTCTCATTCCTCATTGATTTCATTCCCATGTCTTTCTGGTATCATTTGTATTTATGGCATTATCTTATAATTTGTGCCTTATTGAGTTGATTCTTATTCATAATCTCTCTTTTTTTTTTTTTTACGCAAGAACCATCTCATTTCCCTACCTTGATGATCTCATGCTTGTGCATAATCTATCTCATTTTTGTCCAGAAATCATCTCATTTCCACTCCTTAACAATCTCATTCTCATGTATAATCCATCCTTTTTTATCCTATACGATTTTCTACCTCATTTGTATCCAGGAACCATCTCATTCCTTCATGATCTCATGTATGTCCTATAACATTATCTCTTATTTTTTATTAAGAAAAGATCTCATACCTTAATGATCTCATTCTCAGGAACAATACATCACATTTTTATCCTTTAAGGTTATCAATCTCATTTTCTTTCAAGAACCATCTCATCCTCATACCATTAATAATCTCATGCTTGTGCAAAATCATTTCTTTGTCCAGGATCCACCTCATTTCCAAACATTAATGATTTCGTTTTCATCCTATATGATTTTCTATCCTATTTTTTTGTCCAGGAACCATCTCATTCTTATTCTCATGCATAATCTATCCTATTTTTGTCTAATATCGTCTCATCCTCATTCTATAAGGATCTCATTCTCGTGCATGATCTCATTTTTGCCCTATAAGAATATCTTCCTCATTTTTTTATCCAGGAAACATCTAATCCCTATTCTTTCCAATGCTTCATCTCGTTTTCCTGACTTTGTTCATCTCATCTTCTCATTCTTGTACCACCATGATCTCATTCCCATCATTATCTTATAACACACACACACACACACACACACACACACACACACCTGCATGTATTCCTACATGACTATGACAGTGTAAACACCCCCTCCTCCTCCCGACGCTCTCACCTGTTCTCAGTGCGCATGCGCAAGGAGACGTGCGCCTCAGCAAACACTTCCTGGTGCGCGGCGCAGGCAGTAAAACCCGAAACTGGGGCTTTTTATTCGGACACAACAAGTGTGTCCTGATATCAGACGTGGACACATGGACACTCCATTTACTGTTCCCTAAATGTCCGACATGTTTCACCGAATGTAGAAGTTGTTCTCATCCAGAGGCAGAGAAGAAGCAGTAGAAGAAGACAGGGTCGCGCTAGCTTAGCCTATCTAGCCTTAGCCGGCTGTGTCTCAATCCTCCTTTAAACACTTTTACTATCAATTCAAGGACGAAAAGCGACTGAAGAAGATCCTGAACCATGCGAGAGTGCTGTCGAGCTTCATAAGGTAGGTTCATGTCTGATTTGCTCAGGAGGAGAAGGAGAAAGGGGTTCCTGGTGAGCTAGCATTAACATCAACAACAACATCATCATCATCAGTGTTAGCATGTGTAACCAACGAGCAGATCCAGGGAGGTTCGGATTTCCTGGTTTGTCATGTTAAGGACACGTTTCAGATCAGGAACAACCCCAACCTCAAGATTTCCTGTCATTCCTCCGCCATATGTTACTATGAAGCCCAATGCTAATCCTGTTCCTCAGGGCTGGGCCCTTGAGCAAACATGGGCAGGTTCTCCAACCTCCACCACAAAAGCCAAGTCTTCAGCACTGACCTCACCGAGGAGGTGTCTAGGAGGTACCACGAGACCTGGATATTGTGTAGAAACCTGAGTTCTGGATCCTGATTGGTCAGAATGTGGCCATTCCTGTTAGAACAACGGTTTTAAAAGTAGCTGCAGATGCGTTTCTATGGCAACAAATGCTTGTAATTGTTGTTTTTTTCCTTCTGTCAAAGTAAAGACGTGTTTCGAAAGAAGGGGTCTCCCATTTCAGTGGATTTGTAGCAGTCTGAGGACATGTCCAGAATACCCATTCCGTAAAGATCTGGAAACATTATGTGGACATTTGAGCTCCTTGAACGTCCTATTCCACGTTGAGTCCCTGTTTGCTCTTATAATAAGCTCCATTCTTCTGGGAAGATGTTCTGATAGATGTTGTGGAGATTTGTGTGAAACTATTTTTAGCAACAAGGGTTTTAGTAAAAGTCAGGTACTGGTGGAGGTGAGGAGTAGCGATGAATCATTTGAACGATTCGTTCGTTTTTGAATGTGACTCGGAAGAACGAGTCATTTTTAAAGAGTGACTTGTTCATTTTCTACTGGACGAGATGATGAGCACAAGCGAAGTATCGCAATTTGAGAAATTTCCCCATTGTGGGACGAATAAAAAGGTATATCTTAAACTCTCTGTAGGTTACGCACAGGAAACGGAATTGAGTCGTTTACCACTCGACTCTTCCAGTCCGAGTCGTTCGTCCTTTTATCAAGTGACTCCCATATACGCTATGGTGTATACATATATAAATTATTGAAACTATACTCAAAGTTGGTGTATGTGTTGGGGATCTTATGACTCAAAACAAGTTTAAGAACCAATCCTCTACAACGATCTGATCTTTTCATCACTAACTTGTGAGGATGCCTGGGGTTCATCCCAGTAGGGTCAAAGTGCTGGAGATCTTCCAACTCATGTAAAGTATATCTTCACAGAGCTGGAACTAGTTTGTGTCTCCTAGTTCAAGTGAAGGGAAAAGATTTTGTGGTTGTAGTTTGGGGGTAGAACAGTCCGGTGTCCAAATACTTTTGCCACACCACGTCTGTATAAATCTGTCCAAAGTGCTGAAAAATGTAATCAGAACCGAGCACACTGAGGAAAAAAAAGCACACAATGTGTCCTTAAAGCTGTAACTGGTGGTGTAAACCCTCACACACACTTCACAGCTCAAGGTCACCAGGTCGATGTGGCTGCTGGATAAATATGTACAGCTAGCGGTTTCTGCTTTAAACACAGGCCGTTACAATCCAGAGTGCCGTCTTGTATTTGTGTGTCTTCAGACTTTAGCTTGAACTCATCACGTCGTTACCGTCGATCCTAAAGGGGGGGGTCCATCGGTCTGCTCTCCCATGAATGGTCCTGGTGATTTAATTTGAGCTCGAGAACAAGGCGGGGAGTTGATAAATAGGCTCAGGAGCGCTGTAGATCATCATGCCGGTGTCAGCAGGACTTTGTCAGGAAAGGGGAAATGGGAATGTAATCGAATGAGTGAACTGAGAGAAACCGAGTTATTAAGCCTTTTTTAATTGGTGTCTCTGAACACAATGAAATCTAGACAAAACTCCAGAACTAGAACTAGCCGTACCGATACTCTTTTGGGTTCTGTGCCACCAGAGAGCTCGCGGAACCTAATGATTTGCAAGTAAATGCGTTCACCTCCTAAGTGAACGTTCTACCCAGATATTTTTAGGTTCTTGTGCGTTTTCCTTTACACAGAGTAGAAAGTGTTGAAATGGCAATTTTTTTCTGCAATCATTAACCAGTGCGTCCTTTCCCAGGTGTGAAGTCTCGGCTTGCCTGCTCATCGTGGAGACCCCATGGAGCCGGACGTGATCCACATGTACTCGTCCTCCCCTCCGCCCTTGGAGGACGGCGCCGATGAGGACGAAGAGGAGTTTAGCGACTTCACTGGCGTCCCCAACAGCGTCAGTTTCACAGAGTTCGAGACGCCCACCACGTTCAACCAGCTGCAGGCGCTGAACGCCACATCGCCGCCCGAGTTTATCGCTAACGGCCGGGTGGTCGGACTTAACAGGTCGAACGGCAGCCAAGGGGATGCTCCGGCTTGTAGGACTGTTAGTGTGGAGGAGCTGAAAAGGGTTACGGAGCATCCTCATGGGGATTACACAAACTTTTCAGGCCTTCCTGTAAACGCCTGGACCGATTGCGATGCCGTGGACTGCAACGGAGGGGGCAACGAACCTCTCACAAATGGCTTTGCAAATTTAGGCACGGAGGAAATTCCTCCATCACGCCATATATACAGGGAAACGGGTCCCTCGGTGGGTTGCCATCCAGATGCACTCCTCGGTGACAATGAGGATTTTGCTGATTTTGCTGCTTTTTCAAACGCTGACATTCCCAGCCACATAGAAGGTGGTGTAAACTGGAAAAACTCGAATCATGACACGAGACTTGCACAGGACAACCAACCACAAAGTGAGGAAAATCATGGAGCTAGCATAGCTGGCCAAGCGGTGGACAATGACATCAAGGATGATTGTGTAACAGGGTTTGCTTCCACGGCTTCGGATCGCCTTAGCAATGGAGACTGGGGTTTCCATGGACAAAAGGATCAGGACACTGATCACGCACATCAGGACTCAAACGCTGCTGAGTCCGTTAGCACAGAGCAATCAATATCACAGAACGGAGTGGTGACGGATGGGTTGGAGGTTAAAGGGAACACAGATAACAGGGTGTCCCCCATCTTTATGGATGAGCGAGTCAGCGGCAGCGAGCCAACGGAAGAGAAAGAGTCTGGAAACGACGCAGAAACCGAGACCGAAACAGAAACCTCTTTCGGTAGACCTCTTTCCACGGAGGCGCTCGAGGAATTCGGGGATTTTAGTACAACGGGTTCGGTTCCTTCGCCTCCCCTACAGGAGGAGACCGCCACTCCTGCTGATCATAGCCAACTGGCTGAAGATGACGACGAGGACTTTGGAGATTTTGGTGATTTCGGGGATGCCAGCTCCTTTGGAGGTGCTGGCTTTGCCGAGTTTGATCAGCAGGGGGCAGTGCAACATTCCACACTTTCAGAATCGCCCGCCCCTTCGCTGTCTGTCGAGCAAAACGATTCTGAAATGGTGCGCACTCACCGGGATGAGTTTGGCGACTTCGGTGCACATGGACAACCCGGCAAGTCAGCACAAGAAGGTGAAGAGGCGTCGGAAAACGCAGAGTTTCCGGGTAGCGACAGTTTTGCTGACTTTACTTCGGCACCTATCGAAGGCGGTGTTGATGATAACAGTAGGGGGTGGCAGGCGTTCAGCAAGTCGAACGAGGATGCTGGGGAATCGTGGGCAGCTTTCGGACAGGACCAGGGCTCGACCTTTTCGGAGAAGAGCAAAGACGACTGGCACGAAATCCCACCTGTTTCAGCGCCCCCTCCTGGCAACGGAGAAGAGTTCAGGAAAGACAACAGCATAGTATGTTTCGATGAATTGATTTAATCATTTACATTTTAAAGTCTGTCCACAGTAACATAGGAACAGAACTAGGCTTAAGTCCTACAGGATACCAGGCTGTGTTTCATTTTCAGGAATGTGGCCAGTCAGGCTTGTTCACCTGGTCTTCTCCACAGCGCTCAGATCAAGTGGAAACAAAATATGCAAGCATTTTTTAAAACCATACACAAACTCATTTGGCACCACCTATTTGTTTGATTTGGGTTACTTACACTATATTGCCAAAAGTTTGTGGACACCTTATCATAAGTATGCTATGAGCTTTTTGAGCATCGGATTCCACATTTAGTCCCAAATTGCTCTTCTGGAAAAATGTTCCGCTAGATTTCGGAGTGTGCTCCAAAATTGATGTAGGTGAGGAGACCTGGGGTGTGTTCCAATTCATCCCAAAGGTGTTCAGTAGGGATGAGATCAGAGCTCTATAGCAGGCCACTCAAGATCTTCCTCTTCAGACCATGTAAACCAGATCTACATGAAGCTCACTTTGTGCACAGGGGCATCACCATGCTGGTACAGATGTTGGTTTCCAAGTTCAAGTGAACGCAAAACTTTATTAAACCGCATACAAAGACATCCTGTACAATTGTGTGCATTTGTGGTAACAGTTTGGAAAAGAGTCACAAATGGCTGGATGGATCAGGTGTCTCAATACTTATGTCCATATAGTGTAGGTTTGTTTTGATGGGAATGATTTGAGTTATATAGGTTTTTGTTTGCTATCTCATATACCATATTTGGGTCTTTGACTTGACTAATAAACTTTCAGATTTTTGGTTTCTCAGATTTTCTCTCTCTCTCTCTTGTCTACATCCTCATTTTACCTGCAGGTTTCTCTGGTCAGTCGGTTGGAAAAGCTTTTCCTGGCCAGTTTCCTTGAGATCTCATTGTCTCACGTCGAGGGGGACGTGCCCTCTCTTAAATCCTTTCTAGAACCGTGTGATGGATCAAGCAAAGAGGAGAAAGAGCCAGTACCAGTCAGTGGGTAAGAGCACCACCCACACACCACATTGCTTCCTCCTGTACAGGACATGGTGTGTGTGTGTGTCACTGCTTCCTGAAGGTGTGAGGACTCTGAGGTTTCCTCTTTGAGCTTGGATGTGGGTCAGAACATTGGATTGTGGTTTGAATGCTGAACCACATCAACAGATATGCAATTTTGAGATAAGAACAGCAGTACAGGTTGTACCATCTCAAAGCCTAATGATATTAATATCTCTTTCTGTTTGATGTAGGGGATTGCAGGGCATCTGGCAGCAGCTGCAAGACATCCACAATGCGTTTGGTCTGAGGTATCAGTGGGGCGGCTCGCACAGTAACAAAGCTCTGCTCTGCTCACTGGGCATCGACACGCGGAACATAGTGAGTGTGTTTCGTACGCAACACCCGAGTGTCACTGTGGAGTTCAGAGTATTGACTGATGTCACTCGTCCCACTAAGGCGGGTTTTATGGAAACTTTTCACGTTTGGGCAATGTAGCAAACCAAAGCTAGTTTAGTGAGTAAACTTTGAGTGAACCCTTCTTTAATGAGAGAACTTGACGAGCAGACATGGTCTTGACGAGCGAGCATAACACGGACTCGACTTGTGAAGGCGGACTCGATTTGTGAACGCGCGATTGGACTTGTGAACGCGCGATTGGACTTGTGAACGCGCGATTGGACTTGTGAACGCGCGATTGGACTTGTGAACGCGCGATTCGACTTGTGAACGCGCGATTCGACTTGTGAACGCGCGATTCGACTTGTGTACGCAGACTCGACTTGTGTACGCAGACTCAACTTGTGAACGCACGATTGGACTTGTGAACGCGGACTTCACAGGCGAAAGCAGTGTGAGCCAGGACAGTCTTTATGTCTCAAATTGTTATATGTTTAATTAAACCCTCTCTCTCTCGCTCTCTCTCTCGCTCTCTCTCTCGCTCTCTCTCTCTCTCTCTCTCTCTCTCTCTCTCTCTCTCTCTCTCTCTCTCTCTCAGTTGTTCACAGGTCAGAAGAAGCAGCCGGTGATTGTGCCCATGTATGCAGCCAGTCTGGTGAGAACCTGCTTCCTTACCTCCTTCTGCTGCTTTCTTGTTTATTTTCCATTCATTCTCTTCTTCCTTCTCTGTTTAGGGAATGCTGGAACCCACTAAAGAGCCTGTGAAGCCCGTGTCTGCTGCTGAGATGATCGCCTCCATAGCGCAGTCTCCGTCTGTTGCCCCGGAGATGAGCGCCTGCCCCACCGACGCTGCTCAGGTTTGTGCATTACAGAACCTAGCCTTGGTTTAGTCACTGCTGATTTAACTTCTATCCAGAGTGTATGAGGGAGTGACGCGTTCACGTTGTAACTTTTTTCCTATTTTTCCACCCTGCCCTGAAGGAGTCCCTCCCACCGGTGCAGTTCGACTGGAGCAGCAGTGGCCTTACAAACCCTTTGGATGGTAGGTTCAAGGAGTCTTCATATGTTGGTCTAGTGAATACATGTACAGCTTTTCCTCTTCTAACCTTCTAACACAGCAGGCAGTAACCAACCTTTAAAGTCACCCAAAACTTATAAACCGTACGGGCTGAAGTCTGTGGACACCCGAGCATTAGGTTGGTGCTTCCATTCCACGTTTTGATCTCATTCGCTGTATTAATAGGCTCTGCTCTTCTGGAAGATGTTCCACTAGAGTTTGTGGGGATTTGTCTAAGATTTTATTCAGCCACATTGGTGTTAGTGGAGGTGAGGTGAGGAGGTCAAACCAGGAGATCTTCCAACCCATGGAGAGCTTATATTGGAGCTGGCTTTGTGCACAGGTGGAACAGGTTTGGGTCTTCTAGTTCAAGTGAAGAGACAATTGTGTGCCTCTAGTGTGGTGGGAACGGTTTGGAGATATGGGTGGGGAAAGGCAGGTGTCTGAATACTTTTGGCCACACGTGTACGTCCAAGATGGCGGTAAGATCGTGACAGTGAATGTGCTGTTGTGATGCCATAAAATGTAACAGCCAATCGTGCGTTAGTATGGAAAGTGGAGCCCGTGGATGAGAGGGCGTGGTTTAATGGAGTTGGAGGTGTGGCTTTCATTTATTTAAAAAGTTTTGGGTGACTCTGGCGTTTGTCGTTATCTTTAAGACTGTTGTTTATTTTTCTAATTGTACTAACAACATGCACGTTCTTCTTCTTCTTCTTCTGGTGTCTGTCTTTCTTACTGCGTTGCTCTCTTTTTTGTGTCTTCCTCTTCCTGTTTCTTCTCTCTTTCTTCCTTTTTTATTTTTTTGCACTCCCTGAAGCGAGTGGAGGTTCGTCTCTGTTGAATCTGGACTTTTTCGGCCCGGTGGACGAGTCGCCCTCCAGTGCCACCACTTCCATACCAGGTCAGCTCGAGGTCAAGGGTCACACTGTGTGGACAGGGTGGCCTTCGACATGTATCTCCGCCTCCACCTTTTGTTTCTTCATCCCTGTTTTTTTTTTTTGTTTGTTTGTTTTGTTTTATACCTTCATCTTATATGTTATATGTACATGATGCCTCATTAGCATTAGGGTCTGTGTGTGCTTACATGTACTTTGTGTGTGTGTAGGCGTGGACCCGGAGCTGTACGAGCTGACCCAGGCGAAGCTGGACGTGAGCGGGGGAAGCAGCCGCGTGGTGGACGCCTTCACTCGCCTCATGTCCACCATGGAGAAGACCAACACTTCCACGAGGTCTCTCACACACACCTGTAGTAACACTGCTTAGACAATAGGGGGCAGCACACACCGTTTCTAATGCAGACTTTGGTGCACTCCGGTCGTATCTCTGTTACAAAGCACTGACACTGGAGACTCCTTCTTTATGACATCAAAGGGTCTCCTGTTGCTATAGAAACGATACGTAGTAATATTAAAAACCTGCCATATGCTGCTACAAAATATTACTCAACATTAATTTTTAATGAGATGAGGAGGATTATGGGATTGACGTGTGTGTGTGTGTGTGTGTGTGTGTGTGTGTGTGCAGGCGGGTGCAGACGCAGAAGGAGGAGAATCTGAGCGAAGAGGCTCGGCGTGTCATCTCCACACTGCCTGATCTGTCCTTCATGCAGGCCAAAGTGCTGATGTTCCCCTCCACGCTCACTCCTCTTCCTCCATCCTCCCGTGCCTCCACATCTCCCTCTCCTGTCCCGGACTGATCACTCGGTCTTTCTCTCTTTTTTCTCCACCTCTCTAACCTCACACTGTCTGTTGTTTTCAGTTCACTTTCTCTCCGCTTGTTGGAGTCACTTTAAGTTTTGTTATTTGAGAATGTTAAAGACGAGTGAAGACTAGATGATGACTGTTCAGTCTCTAGAGGTGAGGACACGTCTTCATTAGGGATGCACCCATCCCATGAATTTGGTCAGTTACCAGCCTGATCATGTGACATCAGCACTATAGGTCACCGTTTTGGACTTAGTTTTGTGGCTGCACATCAGTTTCTACCACCGGGGTCTCTTTTTAAACCTAGCCCCACCCCCTCCGTGCTTCACTTAGCTATCTTAACTGATCTCTCTGCCCCAGCCTGCTCCGATATCTGCCCCAACTCTAGTTACAATCTGGAGCTGACCAGCCGTCTCCACCTTACTCTACACCCTCTAATGGTGGGGGGCATCAGCTCTGATGTTGGGGGGCATCAGCTCTGATGTTTGAAGCTCTTGAATTTGCCCCATCCCCATTAACACAATGAAACCTCACTTTCTAAGCGATTTGGAGCACTCAGTTTGGCCCCGCCCCCTACGCTATATGAAACCCCACTTAACCATGCCCACAAGATGTTTGAAATTCCACTTGCCACCCCCTATGGAAGTTCCTCCTGGTCTTGCTTTTCAAGTTTTAAAGCTCTCTACTTGGCTCCACCCCCCAAGTGCACCAAAGCTCTCACTAAGCTCTTCACTTGTACTACACACACTCTACACTTACACACTCTGAAGATCCCCCCCCCCCCCCCAAACCATTTGAAGACATGAGCCTGCTCTTCGATATACTTCGCGATATTGGATCGGTGCATCCCTAATCCCCTGATGGTCCTAGCTGTGTTTAGAGGATCTGTGCAAGTGTGTATATAATCAGGGATAAGATTTTCTTTTACATGGGAGATTGTTCATGGGTCAGTATGAATCCCTGTGTGTGTGTGTGTGTGTGTGTGTGTGTGTGTGTGTGTGTGTGTGTGTGTGTGTGTGTGTGTGTGTGTGTGTGTGTGTGTGTGTGTGTGTGTGTGTGTGTGTGTGTGTTAAATATTGCTTTGCTGAGGACACACTGGTTAAAAGTCAGAATAGTGGGGAATATATATAATACATACATACAATACATACATACATACAGTATCTCACAATAGTAAGGGTCACCCCTCACATTTCAGCAACCATTTTAGTATCTTCTCAAGGGACAATATTATAGACATTAAACTGGAATATATTTATAGAGTATCAGTGTGCAGTTTGTAGAACAGTACAGATTTACTGTCCTCTAAAAATAACTCTACAGTCATTACTGTCTAAATAACTGCCACCAGAAGTGAGTACACCCTCAGTGAACATGTCAAAACTGTGTTCAAAGTGTTAATATTGTGTGTGAGCACCATCGTTATGTAGCTCTGCTTTAGTCCTCCTGGTATTGAATTCACCAGAGATGCACAGGTTGCTGTTTGGATCCTCTTCCACCCCTTCATAATGAACAATTCTTCACCTTCCTCTTGAGGATTCCCCACAGGTGCCAAATAGGGTTTAGGTCTGGAGACATACTTGACCAATCCATCACTTTCACCTTCAGCTTCCTCAGCAAGGGCAGTTCTCATCTTGGTGGTGTGTTTGGGGTCGTTATTATGCTGGAAAACTGCAGTTTCTGACAGAGGAGCCTCTTGTTCTGCTTCAGACTGTTACAGTACATGTTGAAATCCGTATTTTCCTCGATGAACCGCAGCTCCTCAGTACCAGCAGCACTCATGCAGCCTCAGCCCATGATGCTGCCACCACCATGCTTCACTGTAGGCAAGACACAATTTTTTTGGTCCTTTTCACCAGGGTTTATCTTAGTCTCATCAGACCACACGACATGATTCCAGTAATTCATGCTCTTGGGCAGGTCGTCTTTAGCAAACGGGTTTCTTGTAAGCATCTTCAGACGAAGGCTCCTTCTGGGACGACAGCCTGCAAATCGACGTTGCAGTGTGTGGCGTACGGTCTGAGCACTGACACGTGGACCTTCTGCAACCTCTAAAGCAATGCTGCAGTACTCACGTGACTCTGTTTTAAAGCAGCTTCTGCACCTGACACACATCACGGGGACTTGCCTTCTTTTGATGAACCCTTGTGAGGTCTTTTCCCAGTGGAACCCGTCTCAGAAATCCTCTGTATGACCTTGACCACTGTACTGTAACTCAGTTTCAGGGTGATACTAATCTTACAGCCTCTGCATCTTTTTTCCCCCTCAAATCCTCAGAGACTCTTTACCATGAGGTGCATGTTGAACATCCAGTGGTCAGTTTGAGGGAATTGGACTCAAAGCACCCAAATTGTAACTGCTTTAATACAAGATACACACATTATTCTGGTTGTGTGATTAATAGGACATGTGACTTTACATGTTTACACCATGTACAGCTGTTCTCCTTGAGGGTGTACTCACATTTGTTGGCAGTTATTTAGACAGTAAAGGCTGAATGTTGTTATTTTTTAGAGGACAGTAAATATATTTGTTCATTTCTATAGTGTCGTCCCTTTAGAAGATACTGAAATGGCTGTTAAAATGTGAGGGGGTGCACTCACTTTTGTGAGATAGTGTGTGTGTGTGTGTTGTGTATACACACACACACACACACACACACACATACTTGAAACCACTGCCTGCAAAGATCTGCTGTTTTTTTTTTTTTTAAGGCCTCTGGTTTTAATCCTTTTAGTTGCTATAATTATACTGATAGTTTAGTACGGAGGAGTGTTAGATAATTTTTTATTGGGTGGGGGGGTCTGGGGGTATGACTTGAGTTATACACTGTAAACGGCGCTTTATTCTCCTAGCAGATGAATAGAAGTCCGGCGACGCGGCTACGATCTGCTGCTGCTTTTTAATGATTATGATTATTATTATTATTGCTGTTGTTTTAAACTCTTAAAGGTGAAACCACTGTACCGTGACCCAATGTGATGAAGGAACTTGAAGTACTTTAGCCAATAAGGGACCAATAATATACATTTCTTTTCTTCTTCTTCCTTTCCTTCATTTCACAGTCTTAGACGCACTCGTTTGGCTGTGCATCCTGGGAAAATGTCCCGCAAATCACTCGCTGTTTTCCTGTCTTTCTGTTCTCTCTTGTTTTTCTGTCCTCCCTGCCCTCTTTTTGCTGCGTGCTGTCTGTCTCTCTGTCTGTCTGTCTGTTTCTCGGTGAGGAATTTTTGCACATTGTAAAGCCGTAACGGAAGTACCACTATAACTACTTAAACCACGTAGGCGACTGTGTACAGTAAGACTGTGGGAAATGTACAAAAAAAAAAATTTGTTCCAGATTGTTACGGGGAAATTCCTATGGAAAAAAAAAAACAATCGTCCTAATGATCCTGTGTGTGTGTGTGTGTGTGTGTGTGTGGTTGAGAGATAAAAGAGCCCCGCCCCCTCCAGGTTGGAACGAGCATGCTCGGGCTCTTTTTGGACAAAAAAAAAAAAAAACAACAAATCAACTTTAAGTGTGTAAATTTTCTTTTAGCGTACACAAGGAATTAAAAATAATTTAAGAGAAGCCGTGTCTCGCGTGTGATTGCGGGCGTGTACAGACTGCTAAAACTATCAGGACACCTGACTTTCAAGGCTACACGTGGTTCTTCTCCTGAACGTTTCCACAACGTCGCCAACACACGATTGCAAACGATGTAGCTGGACATTTCTCGTTCGCTTTGACTTCTCCAGGAGACCCAAACCTGTTCCAGCATGACCGAGCGCCGGGAAGATCTCCTTTATGTGGGGTTTGGACCATGTGGAAGATCTCCTGCTAGAAACCCTATTGAGATGACAGGAACGCTAGGGGGTGCAAAAGAGGCAAAACAAATTCCTGGAAACTTTCCATGGGAACTTCATCTGGGGAATTTTGGAAATATTCCAAATAATTTATAGAAAATAATGAGAAATTTGGGGAGATATATATATATATATATATATAAAAAATATGGCCATAAACTGACATGTAAACGTGAAATATTCATGTAATTTACGTGAATAATCACTAAGATGGACGTTTTTTGTGTGCAGGATTCAAGAAATTAATTAACCAAATTTATCCTGCAAGATTTTTTTTCCCCAACTACATTTAAGTTCCCTGTTATTGCTAAATCTGCAATTTTGTAAATTCCCAGTTTATTCCCATAAAAAGTTTCCAGTTTTCAAAATTCCTGGTGACCTAATCACCTTCTCACCTACATCAGTACCTGATCTCCACAAAAATCTAGATATTTCCAGAAGTATGGAGATTATGATAAGAGCAAATGGAGACTCAATGTGGAATGTCCCCAAAAAAAAGGAAAAAAAAAGAAAAGGGCATATAGCAGTCTTATGGTCAGGTGTCCACAATTTTTTGACCGTATCGTGAACATGACTTGGCGAATGGAGATGTTTGTGAGATGTTACAGTTCAGGAAAAGGAAACGAGGCAAGTGTCTAGAAAAAACACCTTTATTCCAAAAAAATAATTTCAGTAGCAAAATAGTGTACCTTCATCAAGTCTTTATAAAAAAGTGTAAAAGCTGTGAAAGAAAAAAACAAAAAAGCTCATATATTACATCCCTGTACTGTCTGCCGCAGAATAAATATACGCGAACGACACAAATAAATATACAATCGTCTCCATGGCAACAGCCAATAACGCAACACTGCAGTAATGCAATTTACCTTTCATTTTCTCTCTCTCTTTTTTTTAAATTTTTTTTATTTTAAGTACACGTTTAATATAAGCTGACTTATAACCCCTGACGTATTCAGAACAATTCTTTTTAAAAGAATTTTAATCGTTGCGTAAATAATTATGGGCATTAAAAAAAAAAAACATTTTTTTGGCCTTACGATCCGACCAGCACCTCCATAATGTGCTCCAGTTCATTCATGTCTGTTTTGAACGGCTGGTTCGTTAAGGTCCTGACAAAGTCGTCCGTCACCATGGACACGACCTTCGACTGTGAGGCTGGCGTGGGACTGAGGTTTAAGTTGCAAGGGTTAAACTCGCACAGGAAGTTGTCGAGGTCTGAGAATAGGAAATCGTCGAGTGAGAGGTCGGGGAGGAGCGCTGCGGGGGTAACGGGTGAGGGGGTAACAGGTGGGGGGGTTTGGCTCGAGGTGGGCTGGAGGTGAGATTCGAGGCTCTGTGTTGGCGTCTCGGCGCTTGCGTCGTCGGTTTGCGGAAGCGTCGGCGCGAAGGTGTTTTTAGGACAGAAATCCGGCTTGTCGTCCTGCTCTAGAACCCATGCCGGGGTCAAACTGACCTCCACTACGTGATGCTGGGAAAGTCTCTGGCGGGCCTCAGGCACAGGGGTTGGCCGCAGCGCCCCCTGGTGGCTGATCTCCTCCTGGATGAGGCGGAGTGTGTTGGTGATTAGGACGCGGCGGCCCAGAGTGGGAACGTGGCACAGTTTCTGAAGCGACAGCTGAAGGACCGTCTGCCTCTGCCACGAGTACACCGTGGAGGACTCCGCCCATATGGCCCCCATCTTGGGCTGGAGATCGGGTCCGTCCTCATCCTCCGGATCCAGCGCTCGTTTTAGATCCGTCCCCGACATGAGGTAGGTATCTGCAGGAGGGAGGGAGGTTGAGGAGACAAACATTTATAAGGTTAACAATTTGCATCAAGTGGTGGATAATGACACGACACGATTCTTTTGTGGAGCCTTACAGCTTCTTATTTGTGAACGACCCATTGACTAACACATCAGAGTCGACTTCAGTGCTTGGATCCCTGAATACATCTCTGGTTCTACCTCTCAGACATGGACACCCATGAGCAAACCCCCAACACACACCCCCTACACACTGATTACCTTCCACAAGTCCATGGATTGAGGTATGTGTGTGTGGAGTGGTTTCACAGACCCCTTGTTGTTAAAGCCTACATTCTAGAGTGTTTTCTGGAGATGTAAGTATGGGCTGAACCATCCCCCACCCCCCAGCTTCTATTCTAGATCACACCAACATTTGTTACCCCAGAAAAGAAGCTAATAAAGACTCAGGGATGTAGGTATTTTTTTAACGACGGGTTTACCCTCAAAAAAACGTTATAAACCGACAAACAACCCGTCAATGCAGACGTGAAGAAACTTGACCTTTTTATTTAGAGAAGCAGTCTGCTAATGCAGTTACTCAAGAGAATAAATAAATGTCAAGAACGCCGATGCTTCCTTTCTGGAGCGCCCCGCTTCAGAGCATAGTGGGATTTTAATAGGTTTTAATGGTGGGAAGCGGTGCATCGACAAAATATAGGGGTGTGTGTGTGTGTGTGTGTGCGCGCAGTGTCTCGTGATTATGTAAGGCTTGCCTTTTGTGACTCAGCAAAGCAACATTAAAGAGGAAGAGAAAAGAAAAACACACATTGTTTCACTATGAGCACTGAATGTGTCTGAGCGACTTCCTGGAAGTGCGTCTGATTTATAGGAATGACCGGCTTTACAGGAAACATGAACTCGTGCTAGTATAACTTTGGGTTTTGTGTGTGTGTGTGTGTTGTGTGTTTGAGGTTTGAGTGATGAGCTGTTTTTGGCTTTGTAAGTAAAGCTACTAATTTTCAGTACCTATATTATATATATTTCATTTGGTGAACAACTTCTGAACTTTAAAGCGTCTGTTAGTTCACCGTTAAACGTCTCAGAAGGTCAGCCTTGTCATCAAAGCCCAGAGGAGGCGGTACGAGGCGACGATAAGGATCACAAGCTGCTCGCCTTTTGACTCACTCACGCCTACAGGCGACCTTTTCGCAACTCGATCTTCTTTCAGCTTTACGCCAGACATGTATAAACGTTTTTATTTTTAATCGAACTTTGATGTAGTATTGAGACACCTGACTTTTCTACCCAGATGTGCTTCTTTCACAAACTGTAACCACCAAACTCACGTCTTTGGATGCTGGAGCATGTGAGTTTCACTTCACTTGGAGACCCAAACCTGTTCCAGCATGACAATTCTGCTGTGCTCCATGAAGATCTGCTTTATATGGGTTGAAAGATGTGGAAGATCTCCTACTATAGCGCTCCAAAGAGCTCCAACTGGGATGAATGTTTCAGGCTGACTGCACTCCATCAGTACCTGACTTTACTGACACCCTTGGGTCTGAATGAATCACCACAAAATCTAGTGGAACATCTTCCCAGAAGAGTGGAGCTCATTGTAATGGAAAATGGAGATTAAATATTGAATGGGATGTTCAAAAAGAAGCACACAGCAATCTTATGGTCAGGTGTCCACAAACTTTGAAGGACTTCCTCTGATTGGCTGATTGAGTGAGATTCTCGATAGTCAATATCTTGCTCGTTTTTGCTTTGTTACCGTAGTAAACAAACTTGACTGTGTTTATTACATGCAGCGACTGCGCAATGTCCCAGTCTGAGTCACACGTGATCGCCGTTTTAGTAAAATGAAAGTGATGGTATGTTCCTGCACTGACAGTCCTCATTGTGTGTGTGTGTGTGTATTCATTCTTTATTTCTTTTCACCAGAAACATCACCTTTCTCTTTCCCAATCCAGAACCATTATTTGGACCTCATTCTAAATCAAACACTACTGTTGCCTAGACAACACAACCCGTATGTAAAAGTATGTAAAAAGATATCTTTCTGCATCTGCATGGGACAAGAAATCTCAATCCAAATCTCAATCAAAATCTAAAATCTATACAATAAAAATAAAAAATCTCAATTAAAATTAAGAAAAAATACCATATAAAAATATCCACAAAATAAAAGAAATTGATATAAATATCTCAATCAAACACAAAAAAGAAGCTATATATCGATCAACATCACAAATCTATCAAAATCTTGATAAAAATCTATCCAAATAAAAAATCAAAGTCCCAAAATTAAAATAATAAATCGATATAAATATTCTAATATATAAAAATCTATATCAAAATATCGATCAAAATCCAGACCATAATCAAAAGCTCGATCGCTATCATGCAGGATTGATGTCAGGATTCACAATTCAGTTCAGGATTGTGGAATCTTGAATCATCATGTGATTTCAGGCTGTAAATCTCGTTCGTCCTGGAACATTTACTCAGAAAAGGTTACGAGTAACTACAGAGAGCAATTTCCAAATTATCCAAATGATACATGGCTTAAAAAACACATATTATGTCAGAAACTGAGTGAGATTGCAAACAGTAGTATATAAAAATACATATAAAGCACTGAATGTTTTGACTTTCAGGTTTAAAGATTATGACTTTGTCCATCAGTGACGCTGTGAGCACTGCAGTTCTGAACTCTGACCACTAGGGGCGTTCTTCCTGATTCATGACCAACAGCCGGTCGAACAGCAGAAACACCAAAAAACTTCATCATTCACTTCTGTATGATTTACAAATACTGGAAATAAAACGTGTAAAGGGAAGAATATAGATGAATAAACGGGTTATTCGTTCATTCTTTTACGCTTCTAGGGTTTACATTCCAAACAACTTCTGAACATCTGATCTACTAAACAACCAGAACAAGTGAGACTACATGGAATCAGAAGAAGGAGGACTGTATAGAGATTTCTACACACACACACACACACACACACACACACACACACACACACACACACACACACACACACACACACACACTCTCACTCACCGCATGTAGATCCTCTGGAACACTTTAATTCCACCTCGGAGAAGAAGTCATGGTAGTTGGAGGAGGTCGTACAGAAGAACGAGAGAGAAACAGAGCTGTGTTTTACTCCATTACACACTGAAGTGAGCGGAATCACTAGAGAACTGGTGTGTGTGTGTATGTGTGTGTGTGTGTGTGTCCGCGAGCACCTCCTCTCTCAAGTCACCCACACAGTGACGTCAGAGAGAGCGAGTGGCCCGCCTGCGCGCGCTCCTAGGCACGTATATCCGCGAGCACGCGTCTGTGTGTGTGTGTGTGTGTGTGTGTGTGTTTGATACTCAAAATGAAAAACACACTAAACACTTTATACTAAACGCATCAGTGTTGATACCCAGGAAGATCTCGACTTGCCATTGGCTTAAAAAAATAAATAAATACTGGACCGTTCTAAAACTCACAATGGCTTTCAGCACCTTCAGGATTCTAGAACCGTACGGGTTTTTTTTTTGTTTGTTTTTTTTGTTGGGAAAAGTGAACACGAGAAAATGAGAACCCAGATCTGGAATCAGACAATTCTAGAGATCGTACAGCTTTCTAGAACCCACAACACACTGCCAAAAAACTGACTCGAAGGTCTCAGAGTTGTGCAAATTCTAGAACCCAAGTCATGATTTTGACAATGGCTTTAAAGTTCCTTGAATGTGAACATTTCAAATCCCTTGACTAAAATGTTGCTGCTAAAAAGTTCCAGAATTGGCCAATTTAAGAACTCACACTGCTAAGTGTGGTTTTAATGTTCCTGTAACTCAAAACACTTGACTAGCGATGGCTTGTAAATGTATGATTCTAGATTGCACATCACACGGAAATGAGTGGCGACAGTTTCAAAATCGTGAAAATTCTGGCACCCAAATCATGTTATTAACAGTGACAAACAATGAAAGATTCTAGAACCTAAATCAAATGACAAAAAAAAAAAGGCTTTTGATGTTCCAAAATTGGACAATCCTAGAACTCACACTGTTAAAACAATGATGGCTTTTTAAGCCCCTGTAACTTTACAGTTCTAGAATCTACAACACACAGTCACTTGAAGGTTCCAGAAAGGTGAACATTCTAAAACTCAAATCATGTTATTAACAATGACTTAAAAGTTCCTATATTGTGAAAATTCTAGAATGACTAGAAATCAAATCACTTGACTTGCAATGACTTTGGAGTTTTAAAACGTGATAAGTTCTTCTAACGTTATGATTCGCACCCCACAAAACACGACAAACAGTGACTGGAAAGTTTCAGAACCCAAATCGCTTAAAAGTTTCAGAGTTTAGCTGTTTCAGGACCCGTAAACATGTGACTAATGATGACTTTTAAATCTTTTTTTCAGTTTCAGAATTCAGAAAATCTAGGAACCCATAGGGCACTGTAACTTGTGTTTAGGGGATCTAGAATGTTATGATTCTGAAACCTAAAACAGTGACAGTTCACTTTTAGGAGGTCAGTCTTTAAACGTGAAAACCTGAGTAATAAAATACCTAATAATATATAATTATTGTAGTAATAATAATAATAATATAAAAGTTGTATGAATGCAAAGCCCTTGAACTTTGAATATATGATTTGGGTTTATATTGTATTTGGGTTTATATTATAATTGGGTTTATATTGTATTTGGGTTTATATTGTAATTGGGTTTATATTATATTTGGGTTCATATTATATTTGGGTTTATATTATATTTAGGTTTATATTGTATTTGGGTTTATATTGTATTTGGGTTTATATTATATTTAGGTTTATATTGTATTTGGGTTTATATTGTATTTGGGTTTATATTATATTTAGGTTTATATTGTATTTGGGTTTATATTATATTTGGGTTTATATTATATTTAGGTTTATATTGTATTTGGGTTTATATTATATTTAGGTTTATATTGTATTTGGGTTTATATTATATTTGGGTTCATATTATATTTGGGTTTATATTGTATTTGGGTTTATATTATATTTAGGTTTATATTGTATTTGGGTTTATATTATATTTGGGTTCATATTATATTTGGGTTTATATTGTATTTGGGTTTATATTATATTTAGGTTTATATTGTATTTGGGTTTATATTATATTTGGGTTTATATTATATTTAGGTTTATTTCGTATTTGGGTTTATATTGTATTTGGGTTTATATTGTATTTGGGTTTATATTATATTTAGGTTTATATTGTATTTGGGTTTATATTATATTTAGGTTTATATTGTATTTGGGTTTATATTATATTTGGGTTTATATTATATTTAGGTTTATTTCGTATTTGGGTTTATATTGTATTTGGGTTTATATTGTATTTGGGTTTATATTATATTTAGGTTTATATTGTATTTGGGTTTATATTATATTTAGGTTTATATTGTATTTGGGTTTATATTATATTTGGGTTTATATTATATTTAGGTTTATATTGTATTTGGGTTTATATTATATTTAGGTTTATATTGTATTTGGGTTTATATTGTATTTGGGTTTATATTATATTTAGGTTTATATTGTATTTGGGTTTATATTATATTTAGGTTTATATTGTATTTGGGTTTATATTATATTTGGGTTCATATTATATTTGGGTTTATATTGTATTTGGGTTTATATTATATTTAGGTTTATATTGTATTTGGGTTTATATTGTAATTGGGTTTATATTGTATTTGGGTTTATATTGTATTTGGGTTTATATTATATTTAGGTTTATATTGTATTTGGGTTTATATTGTATTTGGGTTCATATTATATTTGGGTTTATATTGTATTTGGGTTCATATTATATTTGGGTTTATATTATATTTGGGTTATATTGTATTTGGGTTTATATTGTTCTTGGGTTTATATTATAATTGGGTTTATTTCGTATTTGGGTTTATATTGTATTTGAGTTCATATTGTATTTGAGTTTATATTGTATTTGGGTTTATTTTGTAATTGGGTTTATATTATATTTGGGTTTATTTTGTAATTGGGTTTATATTGTATTTGGGTTTATATTGTAATTGGGTTTATATTGTATTTGGGTTTATATTGTAATTGGGTTTATTTTGTAATTGGGTTTATATTGTAATTGGGTTTATATTGTATATATTTAAATCAGATTTTTTTTGTGCCTTGTTACAATAACCAGTTGCCATCTGTGAGCGCCGTATGACTCGAGCTTTTGAATTCTTTCTCTCTTCTTTGCCTCTCTGGTGCCTCTGCATGACATCATGCGCTCCAGATGGTGGGATGAACAAAGAAAAATGAAGAGACGCTGCTGACGAGTGAGCGACACGCGACTCATCTGGAGGTATGAGGAAGAGGAGGATGGATTTACTGCCCCTAGTGAATGTTCACCTTCAGCTCGGATTCACCTTCATATTCACTGGTACTGAGCACCCACCTGTTCAGTGGATTTATTGATACCTCCAGATTTAATGCTTAGCTTCATTCTGGACCAAAGACATACTGTGCATTAACTTCTTACCAAAGCTCCCATAAGGAGTTTTGGGTTCCTTCTTACAGCTCTACTTGTTTGGATAGTGGATATAGGAGTTTCATAGCTATAATCTGACTTTTCTGATCATTTTTTTTAATCTTCACCATGTTAATGAATGATTTGACTTTCTCACATCATACTTGATTTGGCCGAAAGTTTGTGGGCAACCAACCATAAGGTTGCTATGCACTTTTTTGAACATCACCTCCCACATTTAGTGTCAATTTACTGTTATAATGAGCTCCACTCCTTTAGGAAGATGTTCCTCTACATTTTATGCAGATTCATTCAGTCACAAAGGTGTTAGTAAACTCAGATTCTGATGTAGGTGAGGAAATGAGGAGGGTGCAGTCAGCTTGAAAAATTCCTTCTAATAATGTTGTAGCTCTATAGGAGGAGATCTTTCAACCCATTGAAAGCGGATTGAGCTGGAAATGGTTTGGGTTTTCTAGTTCAAGTGAAGGAGAAATTTCACGCCGCTGAACCCAAAGACGAGCTGATTATCGTGTCTAAGAGAATGTCTGCAGTTGACTGCTGCCTTTTGATTCTCTTTTGTCTGTCTCACCCTC
The DNA here is from genome assembly GCF_946808225.1 of Silurus aristotelis. Taxonomy (NCBI): domain Eukaryota; kingdom Metazoa; phylum Chordata; class Actinopteri; order Siluriformes; family Siluridae; genus Silurus; species Silurus aristotelis. The sequence goes on from NC_139593.1 coordinate 4,007,990, forward strand.
ACCCTCCTCCTGCTGTTCCTCCATACTTCTACCCCCCCCCCCCCATTCCCGTTTGCCAGAAGCCCTGAAACAGCTGTCACGTATGATCTGTGTCCCAAACTCTGCATCACCCGGTGGCCGAGAACAACTGAAGCCAGTAAATTATATGCACTTGGGTGTGAATGTGCACACGTCTGCATTGTTCTTGACCCTGACCTTAAGCCAGAGCCTTCACTAAACACCTGCTTGTGTATGTGTGTTTGTGTGTGTGTGTGTGTCTGAGCATCCTGGCTTCCAGAGAAATGAGTACTTCAAATGTGCAACATAATTACATCACTGGAAGCAGTTTGAAGAAAAAGAAAATAGAGCAATGATTTAGTTGGATATTATTGCAGGTTATGACCAGTAGAGGACGTTGTTGCAAAGTCCCCGAAGACGCTGACCAAGTTTCATGTTCATTGTCCGAGTAGATGCTCAGGTACTCTTTCGGTTCCTGTTTGGTGGCTTCACCCTGAGGGATCTTTATATCAGAGAGACATGAAGATGAGTGTGTATCAAGACAAAGTCTTAAACCACAATCATCCATCCATCCATCCATCTTCTCCCGCTTATCCGATGCCGGGTCGCGGGGGCAGCAGTCTAAGCAAAGATGCCCAGACTTCCCTCTCCCTAGACACTTCTTCCAGCTCTTCCGGAGGGACACCAAGGCGTTCCCAGGCCAGCCGGGAGACATAGTCTCTCCAGCGTGTCCTAGGTCTTCCCCGGGGTCTCCTCCCAGTGGGACGCGACCGGAACACCTTCCCAGGAAGGCGTCCAGGAGGCATCCGGAACAGATGCCCGAGCCACCTCAGCTGACCCCTCTCGATGTGGAGGAGCAGCGGATCTACTCCGAGCTCCTCCCGAGTGACTAAGCTTCTCACCCTATCTCTAAGGGATCGCCCAGCCACCCTGCGGAGGAAGCACATTTCGGCCGCCTGTATCCGGGATCTTGTCCTTTCGGTCATGACCCAGAGCTCATGACCATAGGTGAGAGTAGGAACGTAGATTGACCGGTAAATCGAAAGTTTCGCCTTGCGGCTCAGCTCCTTCTTCACCACGACAGACCGGTACATCGACCGCATTACTGCAGAAGCTGCACCGATCCGTCTGTCAATCTCCCGTTCCACCCTTCCCTCACTCGTGAACAAAACCCCAAGATACTTAAACTCCTCCACTTGCGGCAGGAACTCCCCACCAACCTGAAGTGGGCAAGCCACCCTTTTCCGACTGAGGACCATGGCCTCGGATTTGGAGGTGCTGATTCTCATCCCAGCCGCTTCACACTCGGCTGCAAACCGTCCCAGTGCATGCTGAAGGTCCTGGTCTGATGAAGCCAACACGACAACATCATCTGCAAAGAGCAAAGATGAAATCGTGTCGTCACCAAACCGGACACCCTCCGACCCCTGGCTGCGCCTAGAAATTCTGTCCATAAAAATTATGAACAGAACCGGTGACAAAGGGCAGCCCTGCCGGAGTCCAACATGCACCGGGAACAAGTCTGACTTACTGCCGGCAATGCGAACCAAGCTCCTGCTTCGGTCATACAGGGACCGGACAGCCCTTAGTAAAGGGCCCCGACCCCATACTCCCGGAGCACCCTCCACAGGCCGCCGCGAGGGACACAGTCGAATGCCTTTTCCAAATCCACAAAGCACATGTGGACTGGTTGGGCAAACTCCCATGAACCCTCCAGCACCCTGTAGAGGGTATAGAGCTGGTCCAGTGTTCCACGGCCTGGACGAAAACCACATTGTTCCTCCTGAATCCGAGGTTCTACTATCGGCCGTATTCTCCTCTCCAGTACCCTGGCATAGACTTTCCCAGGTAGGCTGAGAAGTGTGATCTCCCTATAGTTGGAACACACCCTCCGGTCCCCCTTCTTAAAAAGAGGGACCACCACCCCGGTCTGCCATTCCAGAGGCACTGTCCCCGACCGCCACGCGATGCTGCAGAGGCGTGTCAGCCAAGACAGCCCCACAACATCCAGAGACTTGAGGTACTCAGGGCGGATCTCATCCACCCCCGGTGCCCTGCCACCGAGGAGTTTCTTTACTACCTCGGTGACTTCAGCTTGGGTGATGGACGAGTCCGCCTCTGAGCCCTCAGCCTCTGCTTCCTCAATGGAAGATGTGACGGCGGGATTGAGGAGATCCTCGAAGTATTCCTTCCACCGTCCAACGACATCCCCAGTTGAGGTCAACAGCTCCCCACCTCTACTGTAAACAGCATTGGTGGGGCACTGCTTTCCCCTCCTGAGGCGCCGGACGGTTTGCCAGAATCTCTTCGAGGCCAGCCGATAGTCCTTCTCCATGGCCTCACCGAGCTCCTCCCAGGCCCGAGTTTTTGCCTCGATAACCACCCGGGCTGCAGTTCGCTTGGCCTGCCGGTACCCGTCAGCTGCCTCAGGAGTCCCACAAGCCAACCAGGCCAGGTAGGACTCCTTCTTCAGCTTGACGGCATCCCTTACTTCCGGTTTTAAACCACAATCATCACACACTTATACTCTTGATCACACTGTGGTACTGGTGTTCAGGCTTTAGAACCTGAACTGGTTAATGTTTCTGTTTTTCCTCATGTTTAATAGATAAATCTTTAAAAGGTCTGTGTGTGTTTTGGTTCGGTGGTTTAGGATTTAAATCTTGATTGAAATTGCTGAGGTGGTTTAGGCTTTTAAATGGTGCATGGGTTCGAGTTGTGGTTCCTGAAGGTGGAGGTTGTTGGGGCAATGTTTGGGAGGTAAAACCAGGCATCTGCCCCCTCCACTCGTGTCTGAGATGATCAGCAGGGGTTATGGATCAGGATTGAGTTTTTTTTCCACCCTCACTTCTTCTCACACACTGCTTTCTTTACTATTCCTCTCACAAGGACCAGGCAGATTCAAACCAGCAACCTCTGGACTCCGAGGCAAGTCATTCACCACATAACCAACAAGTTCCACGCTATAGCTTTTTTTAGGGGGTGTATCTTCTGTTTCATTCCAACAGAGCGAAATTATTGCTAAAAAAAACAAACCAAACACAACAAGCCTTCAAACATCAGTCGAACCAGGACTCGAACCTTAATACACACCTTCACAAAGAAAGTCCAGCTGACCATGAACAAATTCTTTATCCTTTAATTCCTCTATCAGCAAAGAGAAAACATAGAAGCTGGATTCAACACCTCTACCAGGAAAAAAAAGGATTTATATAGAAAGAGACATCGGACCCAGGACTGAACCCTGATCAGCACAACGACTGAGATGCTGCTCTTAACCCACTGAGCTCTCTAAGCTGATAAAGATCTCTGCTTCTTTAAAAATTTTCTCTTTCACTTCACTCCTCCACTGTCTGCATTCTCGAACCGAAAGAGTTTTTAGTAAACAGTGAAAACGTAGCAGCGATATCGGGGGCCTAGCTCATGCACTTTCACTAAAGATCTACAACTGTTACCAGGACACGTAGCGCAATGAAGGGATTCAGGAGTGATTTGTAGGTTCACTCATAATAGGTGTGTGATACTATAATAATAACCTGCTATTTAACTTTTTTAGATTTATTTCAGAAAGAAAGCTAGCGAGCAAGAAAGCAAAAAAAGAAAGGAAAAAAGCAAGAAAGCAAGAAAGAAGTGGAAACCAGCCTCACCTCACCTCCATCACTACCTGACTTTACTAACACCCTTGTGGATGATGAATTACATCTCTACAAAATCTAGTGGAACATCTTCCCAGAAGACTGGAGCTTATTATAAAAGCAATGGGACTTAATGTGAAATAGGACGTTCTAAAAGAAGCACATGATCTTATGGAACACTGACTGCAACAATGGCGGGGTCAGTCAGCGTTCCAATTAGTTACATTCAATAGGGTTGGAGCTCTAGAGAAGAAGATCTTCCTGATCATCCAACCCATGGAAAGCAGATCTTTTTGGAGCTGGAACAGGTTTTGGGTCTCTCAGTTCAAGTTGAGGGAAAATGTGATGCTGCAGCATCCAGAGAGTCTGATGAAGAACCACATCAGGGTGGAAAAGTCATGTGTCCAAATACTTTTGCTTTATATATAAATTAAACAAATGAATGCGACAGGTGATTTTTTAATGTTTTATTCAAATCAGTTATACAGAGAGTCTGTACAGTCGCTTAAAATACACTTAAAACAAAAACACACACACACACAAAAAAAAAGCAGCTGTGTGTTTACAGTTTAAAGCTGGATGTTATAAAAACACCATATTTACAGACCTGAAGAAACACACACACACACACACACACACACACACACACACACACACACACACACACACACACAGAGAACATTATCACCTATGTATACATGTGCTTGTGTGTGTGTGTGTGTGTTTGTGTGTGTGCGAGTGTGTGAGTGTGAGTGTGAGTGTGTGTTACAGCATTTTCCACACATCGCTATGGAGACAACGAGTCACCAGTGATGACGACAACGAGACAGCTCGGAAAAGAATTAGTCGGAAAAAAAAGTCCAGTGAGCCTCAGACCTGCATCCAGAGTGTGTGTGTGTGTGTGTGTGTGTGTGTGTGAGAGAGAGAGCAGGCCTTAAGAGCTTCACTTCCCTTCCCAAGCGTCGTCTCGCTGCTTGGCTGCCAGTCGTTTTTGCTCTTAAAAAAAAAAAAAAAAAAAAAAAGGAAAATCACAAATTGTTTAAAACAAATAAAAATAAATAAAAATCACACCAGAAAAATGAAAGTGTCTCTGTGTGTGTGTGTGTGTGTGTGTGTGTGTGTGTGTGTGTGTGTGTGTGTGTGTGTGTGTGTGTTACCTTTGGCCTGCCGTAGCTGGTTCCTCTCGGCCTCACGCTGCTCCCGGCTCTGTGTGCTCTTTACCCCGAGAGCGCAGGTGACCAAACGCCGTGCCAAAGCTGCACTCGTCTGCGGACGCTCTTTAGCCGGGAGGAGGTAATCTACACGGGATAGATATATATAAAAATATAAATAAAAAACCCACATAATAATGTGCGTAAGTATTCACCCCCTTGCCTCCTCCTCCTCCATACTGCAAAATGAATCCTTGATCCATAAAGTTCCTGAGCAACTCAAGAACTTAAAGGATGGATTTTTTTTCTTATGAAGTCTCGAGTTTTTTTTTATTCACCACAGTCGCCACCGTCTCGCTCATCACAGACAAACTTACAGTTATAAATTCATCGGCACACAGCTGATTGCTGGAAATATCAGCAAAAATCCATACGGATCGTTTTTTTCCGGGTTGCGTTATACAGTACGAGAGCGGCCTCTAGAGGCAAAACACTGATTCCACGTGCTGTTTATTAAAATGTATCTTTTTTTGTTGTTGATTGTGGATGTACTTGTTTTTATTTATTTGTAGTGTTAGTGTCTGTAGGTCTGTATATGTTTTACTCGCATCTTCACCTCACTGTCGGTCCATTTAAAACACACTCAGTGCTTTTCCGCGACGTTTTAAAGAGCCGGGAATTAAATACGGCAGGCGGAAACGATCCGGGTCGAAGCGCCTTATGTTTTGCTCATGTGCAGTACAGGGACGTGAGTGTTTCAGTGGTGAAGCGCTTTCTTGCCACATGGCCTTTAGTTGGACGTTTTTATTCAAAACTCGCCTACTGTCCACTTTTCTTTTGTCCCTTCATTCCTAAAGTAGGACTCAACGAGATGCAAACGAGAAAAAAATATATATATATTTTTATGAGAAATTAGAAATTTCTCACATAGTAATTTGGCTTTATCAAAGGTCGGTAGCATTTGGAGTGCGCCATCTAGTGGATTGGACTGGAACACAGAGTATTGCAGAAAAATGAATACAAACATTATTCACAAATCAATAAAGGTTGCGAGTGCGTAAGTATCCTTATAAGCTTAGAGTTCATGGAGGAACTTGGAGATTGGTAGAGGAACATCTAACACCTAAATGAAAAGAACTGCAGAATTTGGAAAAGGAGGAGAAAAAAGAGAGGGGGGTGAATATTTATGCACAGGGCTGTAAAAGTTACCTGAGGAGTCACGGGCTTTGGCCTTAGTAGCTGAAGAGGATTTGGACAGAGGACGAACCTTCACCATGGGGTGTTTGGTCCTCAGAGCGTCTCGTGCTATACACACACACACACACACACACACACACACACACACACACACACACAATTGAAAAGTTCCTCCATCACGTGAAAAAAACCACACGTTTATACGTGCACCTGAAACAGCGGAGAAAAATATCACGCCTGCAGGATGGAGAAAAACTACCAGAAACAAAACACAATCACAGACGTGTTTGCGAGTCACGCCGTATGATTCTGATCTCTCTGGTTTCGGGTGGAAGAAAGAGACGACTTGCGTTCAACAGTTTTCTTTCATTTTTCATTCTCTCTCTCTCTCTCTCTCTCTCTCTCTCTCACTCTCTCTCACTCTCTCTCACATCCTGCATAAATCTTTATTTGGACAAAATATTTAGTGTTGCAGGTTCTGAGGGAGCGTGCGATCGGCATGCCGACTGCAGAAAAGTCCAGCAGAGCCGTTGCTCCTGAATTGAATGTTGATGTCTCTACCATAAGCGTCTCCAAAAGCGTTTGAGAGAATTTGTCAGTACATCCAACCATCATCACAACCGCAGACCACGTGTGACCACAGCAGCCCAGGACCTCCACATCCAAGACTGTCTGAGACCAGACACCCGGACAGCTGCTGCAACAATCGCTTTCCATCACCAAAGAATTTCTGCTCGAACTGTCAGAAAGCGTCTCAGGGAAGCTCATCTGCAGCTCGTCCTCATCGGGGTCTCGACCCGACTGCAGTTCTACTTCAGCCATTAAAGAGGAGCAGACCAACATTCCACAGGCCACAATCAACAACCTGATCACCTCTATGTAAAGATGTGCTGCACTGCGTGAGGTAAATGGTGTCACACCAGATACGGACTGGTTTTCAGACCCCAGTACAGTAAAACTGCACATTTATATTGTGTCAGCCTGAGGCACACATGTGTCCTGCGTGTGTGTGTGTGTGTGTGTGTGTGTGTGTGTTGTTTGGATTATATAAAGCAAACTATTTGTTTGGTGATGAATTGAAAAGGCGAAACAGAAGAGACTTGTTGGACCTCTGGATTTAGAACTGACCTGCGATGGAACTGGAGAAGAGGCCGAGGGCGTGGCTGTCATCAATCCACTTTATATCAAAACCTTTCTGCCTGTAAGACACACACACACACACACACACACACACACACACACACACACACACACGTACGTTAGTACGCTCTCGTTTCTGAGACGTGTTACAGCACGCACAGGATCGAGAAACGAGAAACTGATACGACGTACTGATAGGAGCAGAACGCTCGTATTAAATCCTCCGTTTTGAACTCGGCAGGGAAGTCGTAGATCTCCACGATGTGAGACAGCTCGTCCTCACGAAGCTCCACCTCCTCGTCCTCCGGCGTCCAATTATAGTAATCGAACCTTGGCTCCTGAATAGACGATTTTTGATGGCCGGACTTCTGAGCGATCTGCAGGAGACAGCGTGATAAACTACAACATTCTACTCAGGTACAAGTTCCATGTGACTCCGATGAAATTCTACTTAAGCGCAAGTCAAGTCACGAGTCTCAAACATCTACAAGTCAAAGCTTAAAGTCGCTCGTTTAAAATGTCCTCGGAGACAAATTCACGGGTTAAACAGTTTGAAGACACGCCGTTTTTTTTATTAACATTTGGCGGCATTTGGCTTTCAGCTGCATCACTGACGTCTGTCTCCGTCTTTCTTTGTCAGTTTACCGCCTTTTTTCATTTTCATATATGATTTAAAAATGTAAAGTTTTATCTGTACAATTACAGATAAAAAAAAAAACGCTCTAAACAGCACACAAGTAAAACTACTAAATCACTGTAATGTGAGGAAATGTCATTTGTGCCTCTGCACGTCTGTAGAACTGACTGTACACACACACACCAGGCTGTAGGTTAAAGAGCTGTACCTCTTCCAGCAGGTGTGGATTGAGACACTCGCCATCATCGGCAAATAGAGAATCCCAGTTTTCACCTTCTTCCTCTTTCTCAGGTTCTCGTTTAGCAGCCTTTGACTCACTGGTGGTGTGTGTCACGTCCTCAGAAGACACCCTCTGACCTGCGTCTTCCTCTGGCCCTTGGGTTTCATCGTTCTCTTTTTCTCCATGTTTCAGATTTGGGGTGTCCTCCCCGTTCTCCAACCTGTCGTCCCCTGTGTCCTTTCGATCTGCTCCGCTTTTGTCCTTCTTGTTCTTGGAGTTGTATCTCCGGGCTTTATCGGTGTACCGGGGTCTGCCTTTGGGTTTCTTATCACCCCCTGCTTGGGGTTTTTCTTTACACTGGGGTTGATTTTCGCCCTGCCGTCCTTTGGGTACATAAATCGGCAAGTCAGGCTTCTTAATCCGCGATTCAGCCGAGGCTTTGGGTTCACCCTCTGCCTGCCTGCTCTCCTCCATCACCATACACAAATCCTGAGACACAAAAGCTGAACTCATTACTGTTCTATACGTTTTCATGACTTATAAATCAAATCAAGTGCAAAATGTATCCGATATATAACAGCATATCACCGAAATACAAACTCAAATACACTCAAACACACTCTATAATACACTCAAACACACTCTATAATACACTCAAACACACTCTATAATACACTCAAACACACTCTATAATACACTCAAACACACTCTATAATACACTCAAACACACTCTATAATACACTCAAACACACTCTATAATACACTCAAACACACTCTATAATACACTCAAACACACTCTATAATACACTCTATAATACACTTATACTCTATAATACACTCTATAATACACTCTATAATACACTCTATAATACACTTATACTCTATAATACACTCTATAATACACTCAAACACACTCTATAATACACTCAAACACACTCTATAATACACTCAAACACACTCTATAATACACTCAAACACACTCTATAATACACTCAAACACACTATAATACACTCTATAATACACTTATACTCTATAATACACTCAAACACACTCTATAATACACTCTATAATACACTTATACTCTATAATACACTCAAACACACTCTATAATACACTCTATAATACACTTATACTCTATAATACACTCAAACACACTCTATAATACACTCTATAATACACTTATACTCTATAATACACTCAAACACACTCTATAATACACTCAAACACACTCTATAATACACTCAAACACACTCTATAATACACTCTATAATACACTTATACTCTATAATACACTCAAACACACTCTATAATACACTCAAACACACTCTATAATACACTCTATAATACACTTATACTCTATAATACACTCAAACACACTCTATAATACACTCTATAATACACTTATACTCTATAATACACTCATACACACTCTATAATACACTCAAACACACTCTATAATACACTCAAACACACTATAATACACTCAAACACACTCTATAATACATTCAAACACACTCTATAATACACTTATACTTATATAATATACTCATACACACTCAAATACACCAAAAAACATTCTATAATACACTCATACACACACTCAAATACCCCATACACACACTCAAATTCCCCCATACACACTCAAATACACAAAAACATTCTATAATACACTCATAAACACTCAAATACACCCATACATATTTAAATACACTTATACACACTCAAATACACTCATTCATACACACACACACACACATACACACACACACACACACACACAAGATTATAGACACACGCGCTCACCAGCTAGCAATACTTCATAATTTTTCTCGCCAATAAATTTTAAATAAATCATTTACATTAAAAAATAACATGATTAATTACATTTCTAGATCGCTTTTATTTGATAAGTTACACAGAAGCTTGTTTTCCTGCACAAAACTTACTGAACACAAAAAGACGCCAAAATGTTGAAACCATAACCGGATATTTTCGGTCGCCGCCTGATGACGTCATCACTAAACGACGCCTCGGCTTGTTATTCTGGGATTTGTAGTTTTGTGTGTGACAGTGAGAAACTAGCCGAATAAATATAATACTTTTTATCATCTGTACATCATCATTATCTACATCATTTATACACACTGTATACAAACTGCTGAAATCAGAATACAGGAACAGAGTATAAGAAATAGCAGGAAGAAACGTATGTACAATTCTAAGATAGCCATATTTCTTTCTAGCAAAAGAAGCCAAAAAAAATGTTCAATCAGTTAATATTAACAGTCTTCTGCAGTGGTTCAGGACCACAGTTTGCATAGACGAATTTTTTTTTTTTTCAAAATACAATGGACTGCAGCTGAAGGCATCAGATGATGATGTCATGCAAATAATTTGCATTTTTATTAAATCATCATCTGAATATATCAGTGATAGATCGGTGATATAATTAGTTATTTTTTGAAGCAGTGGTGATCAGTGATTGGATGAAAAACGGGTGATCAGTGATTGGATGAAACAGTGGTGATCAGTGATTGGATGAAACAGTGCTGATCAGTGATTGGATGAAACAGTGGTGATCAGTCAATGGATGAAACAGTGCTGATTAGTGATTGGATGAAACAGTGCTGATCATTGATTGGATAAAACAGTGCTGATCATTGATTGGATGAAACCGTGGTGATCAGTGATTGGATGAAAAACTGGTGATCAGTGATTGGATGAAACAGTGCTGATCAGTGATTGGATGAAACAGTGCTGAGCAGTGATTGGATGAAACAGTGCTGATCAGTGATTGGATGAAACAGTGCTGATCATTGATTGGATGAAACAGTGGTGATCAGTGATTGGATGAAACAGTGGTGAGCAGTGATTGGATGAAACAGTGCTGATTTAGTGATTGGATGAAACCGTGGTGAGCAGTGATTGGATGAAACAGTGCTGATTTAGTGATTGGATGAAACAGTGGTGATCAGTGATTGGATGAAACCGTGGTGATCAGTGATTGGATAAAAACGTGGTGAGCAGTGATTGGATGAAACAGTGCTGATTTAGTGATTGGATGAAACCGTGGTGAGCAGTGATTGGATGAAACACTGCTGATTTAGTGATTGGATGAAACCGGGTGATCAGTGATTGGATGAAACAGTGCTGATTTAGTGATTGGATGAAACCGTGGTGAGCAGTGATTGGATGAAACACTGCTGATCAGTGATTGGATGAAACCGTGGTGAGCAGTGATTGGATGAAACACTGCTGATCAGTGATTGGATGAAACCGTGGTGAGCAGTGATTGGATGAAACAGTGGTAATCAGTGATTGGATGAAACAGTGCTGAGCAGTGATTGGATGAAACAGTGCTGATCAGTGATTGGATGAAACAGTGCTGATCATTGATTGGATGAAACAGTGGTGATCAGTGATTGGATGAAACAGTGGTGAGCAGTGATTGGATGAAACAGTGCTGATTTAGTGATTGGATGAAACCGTGGTGAGCAGTGATTGGATGAAACAGTGCTGATTTAGTGATTGGATGAAACAGTGGTGATCAGTGATTGGATGAAACCGTGGTGATCAGTGATTGGATAAAAACGTGGTGAGCAGTGATTGGATGAAACAGTGCTGATTTGGTGATTGGATGAAACCGTGGTGAGCAGTGATTGGATGAAACACTGCTGATCAGTGATTGGATGAAACAGTGGTGATCAGTGATTAGATGAAACAGTGGTGATCAGTGATTGGATGAAACCGTGGTGAGCAGTGATTGGATGAAACAGTGCTGATTTAGTGATTGGATGAAACCGTGGTGAGCAGTGATTGGATGAAACAGTGGTGAGCAGTGATTGGATGAAACGGTGGTGATCAGTGATTCGATGAAACCGTGGTGAGCAGTGATTGGATGAAACAGTGCTGATTTAGTGATTGGATGAAACAGTGGTGATCAGTGATTAGATGAAACAGTGGTGATCAGTGATTGGATGAAACCGTGGTGAGCAGTGATTGGATGAAACAGTGCTGATTTAGTGATTGGATGAAACCGTGGTGAGCAGTGATTGGATAAAACAGTGGTGAGCAGTGATTGGATGAAACGGTGGTGATCAGTGATTGGATGAAACAGTGGTGATCAGTGATTGGATGAAACAGTGCTGATCAGTGATTGGATGAAACCGTGGTGAGCAGTGATTGGATGAAACAGTGCTGATTTAGTGATTGGATGAAACCGTGGTGAGCAGTGATTGGATGAAACACTGCTGATCAGTGATTGGATGAAACAGTGGTGATCAGTGATTGGATGAAACAGTGCTGATCAGTGATTGGATGAAACAGTGCTGATTTAGTGATTGGATGAAACCGTGGTGGGCAGTGATTGGATGAAACACTGCTGATCAGTGATTGGATGAAACAGTGGTGATCAGTGATTGGATGAAACAGTGCTGATCAGTGATTGGATGAAACCGTGGTGAGCAGTGATTGGATGAAACAGTGCTGATTTAGTGATTGGATGAAACCGTGGTGAGCAGTGATTGGATGAAACAGTGCTGATTTAGTGATTGGATGAAACCGTGGTGAGCAGTGATTGGATAAAACAGTGGTGAGCAGTGATTGGATGAAACGGTGGTGATCAGTGATTGGATGAAACAGTGGTGATCGGTGATTGGATGAAACAGTGCTGATCAGTGATTGGATGAAACCGTGGTGAGCAGTGATTGGATGAAACAGTGCTGATTTAGTGATTGGATGAAACCGTGGTGAGCAGTGATTGGATGAAACACTGCTGATCAGTGATTGGATGAAACAGTGGTGATCAGTGATTGGATGAAACCGTGGTGAGCAGTAAATGGATGAAACAGTGCTGATTTAGTGATTGGATGAAACCGTGGTGAGCAGTGATTGGATAAAACAGTGGTGAGCAGTGATTGGATGAAACGGTGGTGATCAGTGATTGGATGAAACAGTGGTGATCAGTGATTGGATGAAACAGTGCTGATCAGTGATTGGATGAAACCGTGGTGAGCAGTGATTGGATGAAACAGTGCTGATTTAGTGATTGGATGAAACCGTGGTGAGCAGTGATTGGATGAAACACTGCTGATCAGTGATTGGATGAAACAGTGGTGATCAGTGATTGGATGAAACAGTGCTGATCAGTGATTGGATGAAACAGTGCTGATTTAGTGATTGGATGAAACCGTGGTGAGCAGTGATTGGATGAAACACTGCTGATCAGTGATTGGATGAAACAGTGGTGATCAGTGATTGGATGAAACAGTGCTGATCAGTGATTGGATGAAACCGTGGTGAGCAGTGATTGGATGAAACAGTGCTGATTTAGTGATTGGATGAAACCGTGGTGAGCAGTGATTGGATAAAACAGTGGTGATCAGTGATTGGATGAAACCGTGGTGAGCAGTGATTGGATAAAACAGTGGTGAGCAGTGATTGAATGAAACAGTGGTGATCAGTGATTCGATGAAACTGTGGTGAGCAGTGATTGGATGAAACAGTGCTGATTTAGTGATTGGATGAAACCGTGGTAAGCAGTGATTGGATGAAACACTGCTGATCAGTGATTGGATGAAACCGTGGTGAGCAGTGATTGGATGAAACAGTGGTGATCAGTGATTGGATGAAACCGTGGTGAGCAGTGATTGGATGAAACAGTGCTGATTTAGTGATTGGATGAAACCGGGTGAGCAGTGATTGGATGAAACAGTGCTGATTTAGTGATTGGATGAAACCGGGTGAGCAGTGATTGGATGAAACAGTGCTGATTTAGTAATTGGATGAAACCGTGGTGAGCAGTGATTGGACGAAACAGTGCTGATTTAGTGATTGGATGAAACCGTGGTAAACAGTGATTGGATAAAACACTGCTGATCAGTGATTGGATGAAACCGTGGTGAGCAGTGATTGGATGAAACACTGCTGATCAGTGATTGGATGAAACCGTGGTGAGCAGTGATTGGATGAAACAGTGGTGATCAGTGATTGGATGAAACAGTGCTGAGCAGTGATTGGATGAAACAGTGCTGATCAGTGATTGGATGAAACAGTGCTGATCATTGATTGGATGAAACAGTGGTGATCAGTGATTGGATAAAACAGTGGTGAGCAGTGATTGGATGAAACAGTGCTGATTTAGTGATTGGATGAAACCGTGGTGAGCAGTGATTGGATGAAACAGTGGTGATCAGTGATTGGATGAAACCGTGGTGATCAGTGATTGGATAAAAACGTGGTGAGCAGTGATTGGATGAAACAGTGCTGATTTAGTGATTGGATGAAACCGTGGTGAGCAGTGATTGGATGAAACACTGCTGATCAGTGATTGGATGAAACAGTGGTGATCAGTGATTAGATGAAACAGTGGTGATCAGTGATTGGATGAAACCGTGGTGAGCAGTGATTGGATGAAACAGTGCTGATTTATTGATTGGATGAAACCGTGGTGAGCAGTGATTGGATAAAACAGTGGTGAGCAGTGATTGGATGAAACGGTGGTGATCAGTGATTCGATGAAACCGTGGTGAGCAGTGATTGGATGAAACAGTGCTGATTTAGTGATTGGATGAAACCGTGGTGAGCAGTGATTGGATGAAACACTGCTGATCAGTGATTGGATGAAACAGTGGTGAGCAGTGATTGGATGAAACAGTGCTGATCAGTGATTGGATGAAACCGTGGTGAGCAGTGATTGGATAAAACAGTGCTGATTTAGTGATTGGATGAAACCGTGGTGAGCAGTGATTGGATAAAACAGTGGTGAGCAGTGATTGAATGAAACGGTGGTGATCAGTGATTCGATGAAACTGTGGTGAGCAGTGATTGGATGAAACAGTGCTGATTTAGTGATTGGATGAAACCGTGGTAAGCAGTGATTGGATGAAACACTGCTGATCAGTGATTGGATGAAACCGTGGTGAGCAGTGATTGGATGAAACCGGGTGAGCAGTGATTGGATGAAACAGTGCTGATTTAGTGATTGGATGAAACCGGATGAGCAGTGATTGGATGAAACAGTGCTGATTTAGTGATTGGATGAAACCGTGGTGAGCAGTGATTGGATGAAACAGTGCTGATTTAGTGATTGGATGAAACCGTGGTGAGCAGTGATTGGATGAAACACTGCTGATCAGTGATTGGATGAAACCGTGGTGAGAAGTGATTGGATGAAACAGTGGTGAGCAGTGATTGGATGAAACAGTGCTGATTTAGTGATTGGATGAAACCGGGTGAGCAGTGATTGGATGAAACAGTGCTGATTTAGTGATTGGATGAAACCGTGGTGAGCAGTGATTGGATGAAACAGTGCTGATTAGGATGAAATAGAGGTGAGCAGTGATTGGTCCTCTGGAACATAAGCTTAGCCATGTACTGAATTGATGGTGAACTTTCATGACTTTCTTGAACTTTTTTTAGTGCAAACGCAAAGATGAAAATGACAAACAGTAAACACATTAAAGTGAAGGGGAATTTAGTGAATATTTTTAAATGTATTAAATTAATTTCACTTTTGATGAAGAATAAACACAGATGATGCAGTGGACAGTTCAAGTTCTTTTATTGTCTTATGAACAGAGAAACGTGGCACTGGATCATATATAAACTTTTCCTGTCTTTCTCTTGGTACAATAATCATTTCCATTTACATGCTTCACTTTGATACGCAACCCTTCTACATATTTGCATAAACGTGAGCCAGTTCTCTCGCTAGGGAATGGAAGCTCGTACCCAGGAGTAACGAGGGTTTGGCAGTGTCATGGCACACTGAAGAGGTCGGTTCTTGCGTTCTCATGCTCGGCTACGTCATGAGCAGAAAAACAGGCGCGTGTTCGAGTATCAGGTATGGCAGTGGATGCTTGATGATGAGATGAGAAAAGTGTCATGAACAATCCTGTTCTCTCAAATCCTGAGTTTTTCAAAACCGAACTGTCTTTGACATGGTTTGTTTCCCAACACTCCGATTCCAGATCACCTACTCTGGAAGTAAGCAATGTAGTTTTAGAGCGTTAGGATGTGGAAGACCTGCAACTCACTGGAAGCTCTATATAATGAATATAACAGATAATACAAATTCTAGACCTGGATTTATCTAGATAATAAGCCGCTTCAGAGTATTAATCCTTTGAACATCTAACCATCACATTCTGAAGGGTTTTCCACACTGAGAGAAGCTTGTAAACGTTACCAGGGCGTTACCATTTTCAGACAAAATTAGAGAAACCAGAAAATAAAGGTACTCTATTTAAAAAATCATTCCATATTTAAGTGTTCTAGAAGTTTATAACCACTAACCATCCACCCTTAAACATTCTGTGCTCTTTCTATCTCTGGAAACCATTAAATATTCAATGTAGAACCCTGAAACAACAGGTTTCTTTTTCTAGATTTACTTGAACAACATTTTAAGAAGATTACAACCATTAACTATCCATCTCTTTGCTTTTGTATTTCTTCTGTGAAGAACCTGTAAAGGCTCTATGTACAGAAAGCCTTTTCCACTTTCACTGGTGGTTCCAGAACTGTTTACATTTATGGATTAAGCCCTTATCTAGAGCAGCTTCAAATGATCTCATTTATATAACTGAGCAGTTGAGGGTTAAGGGCTTTGATTGAGGGTCCAGGAGAGAGAGTTTAGTGATGCTGGGATTTAAACTCAGAATCTTAAATCCATGTCCATCATCTTTACTGAGCTACCACTCAATCATCTCTAGAACCCTTGAGGAACCCGTTTGAATAATAGCTAATTATGCTTTTTTTGGGGGGCTCAGGCAGGCAGTGGAATACACTTAATAAAAACATTTCTAGATTCGGGCTCTCAGGGTTTGTTTGGGGGTGAAGGGTTCTTAACAAATTAATTCAAATTAATTCAAATCATTTTAGGAAGCCAAGAACCATCTGAAGGAACCCATGATGACCTGAAAGTGAAATCTGTTGTACCAATGTGCATAGTTCCACTCTAAGTAGGGTGTGGAAATATTGCACCAATCCCAGTGATTCCCAGTTCGGAAACCACATTTCTATCCAGGTGTCCTTCTAGAGGAAACCTTTAAAAGTTGTATGTAGAACCTGTCCTTGGGTTCCTTAAAATTGTATGAAAAAGACAACAATAAAATGTT
>NC_139593.1:4030086-4057586 GCF_946808225.1 Silurus aristotelis
ACTACAGCTTATGCATGGTTCTTCTCCAAACTGTTGGAGGAGAGTGGAGCTTAATATAAGAGGGACTCAAACAGAAGGACATATCGATCATCTTATGGTCAGATGTTGAACTATGTATAAATATATATAATATGTAAAGTAATTGTAAACACATGCACCAGACAATCAGACTCAGGATTGAAGATGAAGGTCTGGTTGATGATCAGACTGTATCTTGATCCTCTGGCTCTTTATATCGAGGACCTAAACGTCTGAAGCTGTAAAGCTAAACGTGATTAATCGAGAGGACGTTGATCTGCACTGGTGCAGTCCCGCTGGTAATTTAATGCTTCACAGCTGCTCGGCTCTCCGCATGCCGCGGCGGTCGAGTATGAAACCTGTCACATGTGATAGATGTGAATGTTCCACTCTCTCATTCTCTTTCTCTTTCTCTTTCTTTCTCTCTCTCTCTCTCTCTCTCTCTCTCTCTCTCTCTCTCTCTCTCTCTCTCTCTCTCTTTCTCTCCGGCTCGTCTCAAAGAACCGTGTCGTCGTGCCGCTTAACGCTCCGGCCTGATGATACTACACGCTTCATTAATAATGGATGCTGAGCTGCTGCCGTCGGCCAATTCCTGTCCAAAAACCCACAACCGGTCGATGCCTCCTGAGGTGATATTGGCCTGAGGAGCAATTTCATACCAAAACAACTGGAGAAATTATAGATCGTTCCAAACCTCTTACAGTGGTTTTACATTTTGCTCCATGGAACCTCATGAACGTTACGGGTTCAACAAATCCATTTTCATTCATGTTATGTTCACGTGTGTGCTCGTGCTGCATGACAACACACAAGAACCAACGGTGTTTAAACTCCAAGCAGTTTGGTCCAAAATAGATTGAATTCAGACCAAAATCCATATCATCATCAAGAAAATCAAACTCCAGCTGTTTTAGTCTAAACAAGCCAAAGCCAACGAGGTCCACCATGTTGACCACATCATTTTGTTGAACGCTAGAAGGGTCACCATGTTAAAAAAATCGTTTCCTGAACATCAGGACATCCAACATCATTTAGTGACCATCAGGAGGTTCAGACCATGTTGGTCAAATTATTTCTGAAACTTTAGGGGGTCCATCATATTTGTCTAACTATTTAATGAACACCAGCAAGTCCATGATCATGGTCTCAAACAGAAATGGCTGAAATATTCAGTCAGGAGCATCACCAGTGCACCAGTTACCAATCATGATGGTTCTACTGGGCTGATAAAGAACAATATTTAAACAAGAATCTATCAGTATACCACTATCAAACACACACACACACACACACTCACACACACACACACAGACCTTTTAAAATCATAAGATCATTAATTCTCGGTCAGGTATGTGTGTGTGTGTGTGTGTGTGTGTGTGTGTGTGTGTGTGTGTGTGTGTGTGTGTGTGTGTGTGTGTGTGTGTGTGTGTGTGTGTGTGTGTGTGTGTACAGATAGATTTTATGAATAATCAAGCGTCCGAAAATTATCATTGATCAGAGATTTGAAGGAAAAAAACTGCCGAATCGTCCTGCCCAAGGTTACTCACACACACACACACACACACACACACACACACACACACACACACACACACACACACACACACACACACACACACACACACACGTTAACGCGCGCTACGCCTTCTGTGGTCCCTTGCAGAAGTTATTCATCCGAACGGCGGAATTAAAAACGGAAGTCGGATAAACAAACGGAAGTCTGAAGCCGTGTTGTTACGTCACAGTTGTGGTGAAGTGAAAGTTGCGCGTCGGAACCGAACCCGAGCGGCGGACTGATGGTGCGCGCGCTTACAGACTGGTGACAGTAGGGCAGTGTGGTTCTCCCGGTAGCTGTCCGCGGTGCTGAAATCATTCCCAGTGCTTCTCCCTCCTCCCACTTCAGAAACGGGATTTTACTTGCAGAAAAAAAACCCCGCAAACAACCAAATAAACAAATAAATAATTGAACACTAAACTGGGTGACCGGATGACCAGTGTCTGTGCGCCGATCGTTCCGGTTTGCCACTTTATCCTCTTTGAGATCTCGTCTCGGCTGTTACGTCACCGCCCCTTACTCACCCTCACCCCCTCACACACACACACACACACACACACACACACACACACACACACACACACATACCGACCCCCCACCTACTCTGCACATCACATTGGTTTGGTTGAATTTAGGCTGATTTAGCTCACGCAAGCGGATTTATTCCTTCTTTTTTTTTTTTTCTAGACAGACAGACAGACAGACAGACAGACAGACAGACAGACAGATAGATAGATAGATAGAAAGGGGTGGATGGATGGATGAATGGATGGATGGACATCACCCTCCCTCTGTGTGTTCAGCGCTTGGCATGGGCTAATCATTTCACAGTTTGACTTTTAGCACGAGGCGCGTGTGTGTGTGTGTGTGTGTGTGTGTGTGTGTGTGTGTGTGTGTGTGTGTGTGTGTGTGTGTGTGTGTGTGTGTGTGTGTGTGAGAGAGAGAGAGAGAGAGTGTGAGTGTGTGTGTGTGTGTGTGTGTGTGTGTGTGTGTGTGTATGTGAATAACAATCATGCTCGCGTTACCACTGCTGCCTACAAACACAAAACCCTTGCGCCAAGTAGAAAAGTGGATTAATTTCACACAACACAACATTCATTTCATTTCATTTAGCACAACACAACATTTTACACCGTTCCCTCTACACTACACACCGTTCCCGTTCTCTCTACACTACACACCGTTCCCGTTCTCTCTACACTACACACCGTTCTCTCTACACTACACACCGTTCCCTCTACATTACACACCGTTCCCTCTACATTACACACCGTTCCCTCTACACTACACACCGTTCCCACTACACTACACACCGTTCCCGTTCTCTCTACACTACACACCGTTCCCTCTACACTACACACCGTTCCCTCTACACTACACACCGTTCCCTCTACACTACACACCGTTCCCTCTACACTACACACCGTTTCCTCTACATTACACACCGTTCCCACTACACTACACACCGTTCCCGTTCTCTCTACACTACACACCGTTCCCTCTACACTACACACCGTTCCCTCTACACTACACACCGTTCCCTCTACACTACACACCGTTCCCTCTACACTACACAGCGTTCCCTCTACACTACACACCGTTCCCGTTCCCTCTACACTACACAGCGTTCCCTCTACACTACACACCGTTCCCTCTACACTACACACCGTTCCCTCTACACTACACACCGTTCCCTCTACACTACACACCGTTCCCTCTACACTACACACCGTTCCTGTACACGGAGGCAGAGAGAGGATTCGAACCCCTGACCCTGTAGATGTGACGCAGAGATCTACCACAAGAGTGTGTGGTTGCTGCTCCTATCAGCCGGTTGTATGGATTATATCTTGAGAGGTGAGAAATAAGAACATCGCAGTGGAAAACACTGATGTTTGTATACAGTATATTCATGTTTCCTCTGGTGAACTGGAGGATGAAGATGATCTCCTCGAGGAAGCACCCCATCAACAAGGCAGTTATATGTACTATAATAAGTATATATGCACTAAAACATCTGTAAGCAGCTGTAAGAAGAGAAATCCAGGTCGGAGCCCAGGTTAACCCTTCACAAAGCTCAGACTTTAATGCTGACGTGTGGTGGAAACGTCAATGTGCGTATTTATCACGTTTCCACTAAAGAACGAGAAGAACTGAGGACTAGAGCTATGTGTATATATTATTATTATTATTATTATTATTATTATTATTATTATTATTATTATTATTAGCGATATCATACAGAATAACGCAAACACACCGTCATCCGATGGAAGCGGAGAGATGGACAGATTTCTCGGATTGAAAAAAACGCCCCGGAGATGAAACCTGAGAAAGAGAAGAAGGAGGAGGAGGAAAAGAAGGAGGCATTCTTACCTCTGTCGCCATGATGCCATGCAATCGATCGGTTTTTAACGTTTACACGAGCGGGAGACTGGAGATTGCGATGCCGGAGGATGCATGCAATGGAGGGAGGGAGGGGGAGAGGGAGAGAGAGAGGTGTGTCTTAAAAAAGCATCTGGATGAGTCCCAATCCGATCTGTGCGTCTGTGCCGCTTTCCATTAAGCTCACATCTTCAGTGTTGCATCCAACACTTCCCTTCCTACTTCTTTAAAGCATGGACCTGACGATCTTGTAGGTCTGGAGGAGATCTTAACACTGTCTCAAAGCAGCTTCGTAGAAAGAAATAGGTTGTGAGATCAATTTTAAACTCAAAAATCTTTCCCTGAAGGTTCCATCCCTTATGAGTGAGACAGAGGGGATGGAGATGGTGGTAAAGAACCAAACCTAAACTGGAACCCATCCTCTTCACAGAATGTCCCTTTATTGTACTGTAGTTCCATCAATGTTGAGGTTATCTCACATTTTCAAACTTGAGTTTTAAGTCCAAATCCATCGTTTCTTCTCTCCTCCAGACCTCATGGATCTTTAGGTTCTTCTTGTGCAGAACATCCTCAGCGGCGGCTTTCTTGCTGCTCTGGTTAGGGGTCACCACAGCGGATCATTTGCCTCTTTCAAACCAACCACCTGCATATGTCTTCCCTCACCACATCTATAAACCTCCTCCTTGGCCGTCCTCTTCTCCTCCTTCCTCAGCAATCTTCTGCTGAAATAACCCATGTCCCTCTTCTAAACCAAACCATTTTAAACACCTCCCACACTTTGTCTCCAAAACGTCCTACATGCACTGTCCTTCTAATAAACCTGTTTCTAATCCTGTCCATCGTCGTCCCTCCCAACGAACATCTCAGCATCTTCAGCTCTGCAACCTCCAGCTCCACCTCCCGTCTCTAAACTGTGTAACTAGCAGGTCTCACCCCCATCTTTTAAACTTTTCTTTTCACATTAGCGGATAGCTTTTTAATGCTAGACATGTAACATTTAGAATTCTGAAATTAATCACCGGATTATTTTGATTAGAAACGTGCAAGATGTTTGGAGACACAAGACCATAAGATCGCCCTGTGCTCCTTTTTGAACATCCCCAGTCTTCATTCACTCTTATAACATCCTCCACTCTTCTGAGAAGATGTACCACTAACTTTTCTGTGAGATCTCCTTCAGCCACAAGAGTATTATGATGTAGCTGAGGTGAGACCTTTTCAAGCCATCCCAAAAAAAGGTGTTGGAGATCTTACAAACCATGTAATGCAGATCTCTATGAAGCTGAAGCTTTGTGCACAGGGGGCATCATGCTGGAACAGGATCGGTTCTCGTAGTTCAAGTGAAGGGAACATTTTATTCTAGCGTATCTAAAGACGTCGAGGTTGGGAAAGTCGGGGATATTTTTGTCCTACCGTGTCGCAGCCAATCGGAAACAAGAGAAAAACAGCTCCTTTAATGTCATTTTACATCCGGCCCCTTTACTCCCCTTTAATCTAGATTAAAGGGTCAGTATGTAATATGGCAGAGGTAAAAAAACAATAAGAAATGCTCAGGGAGAAGCGAGTTATTTCTCTGTGTTTATTAAACATGTGAAAGGTCAAGACGAGGGACTCGACAGTGCCGTCGGCAACTGTTAGTTTTAATACGGTTGCGTTACAGTACAGAGATCAAACGGGTAAAATATACAACGTCTCAGATTCGGTTGCTTCTTTAAAAGAAAAGAAAAAAGAACAATAAAAACAAACAATGATAAAAGATAAACCGCACTCGACCGATCAGAAATAAAACAGTGATATGGATGTTGAAGGAACAGAGATCGAGAACTCAGAGAAAACCAGAAACTGTTACATGAAAGATCTCAGAGTCGTCGTCATCGATTGGCTCAGAAGCCGTAACCACGATCCAATCAGCAGCCGAGTCGGTCATGTGACAAGTACGGTGCATAAAAGCCAGTGTATGTGCGGATCTTACAGTAACGCTGATGTACAGACGAAACAAAAAAAAGTTTGATTATAGTTAATTCTTAAATAATCTCAAACGAGACATTCTCAAAACAAAGGAGACTTCAGTGTATTGTCGTTGTATAAATAACGAATTCATGAGACGTAATTTCACGTTGTTGGCTGATAGAAACGTTCTCGCTTCATTATTATCCATCACCATCTCCGAACCCCAGATGTTCTCTAGACTAGAGCGAGAAACTTTAAAGAGGAGAATGTGGGCATGGTTAGTTTATCGCTATAAACACCAATAACAGTACAGTATTAACATGAGCGGCGTTAACGAGAAACAGTACCGGAGAACGCGGCATGCTGGGAACGCTGAAGCTTTTCATAATGAAGGAAACCTAGAATCCACCTATTAGAGGTTCAAGATTTTGGTGAGTTGTAGTGTTAAAGTATTTACGAAGGTTGCTGTTTGAACCGTATATACGATGCAGTAACGATTTGGAATCTCGAACTGGTAGAACTTCGGGCCATGTCCTTAAAATCTAATCAGCTCTGGAATATTCTGATGGGTGATGCAGTAATGGTGGCTATGGGATCCAGAATAAAGATTCACAGCACGTTTTAAGATCTGACAGTTCTGGAACAGGACATCGCAGTAACCTACGGGTTCTAGAACATGGCGGCAGATTCTGGAACATGGTATTACATAAAGCCATGGGCTCTAGAACATGGTGAAAGAGGGGGGGGGGGACCCATGACATGTAGCTAAGGGTTCTAGAACATGGTAACACATTCTAGAACATACCTTAGTTGGCTACAGGTTTCTAGAACATGCCATCATGAAGCCACGAATACAAGAACATGGTGATGGATTCTAGAATATGATGTCACAGGTGGCCACGGATTCTAGGACATAATGACAGATTCTAGAACACGGTACAATCAGTGGCAAAAATTTCTTAGAGCATGGTTTCAAAGGAGCAGGGGATAATTTTAGAACGTGCCATCACATGTGACCCGGGACTTCCAGAACAGGGTCTCACTGAGACATGTGGTCATTGCAGAACGGATTCTGTAACTTTTTCTCAGAAGCAGCCATGGCTTCTAGAGCAGGGTCTCACAGATCATTTTAAACTCTGACAAATTCCAGAAGGTGACACCAGTAGGGAACTTAGATATTTAGCTGTTTCTGGACAGGATCTCTAACAAGCAGGTGATGATTCTAGAACAGGGTCCTATGGAAGCTGCAAATCAGCGGAGGAGCATTTTTCTGGAAAGTTTAACAGAACACAATGTCCAGTGCAGGATGATGATGGTCACATGACCTGCCAAGAAAAGCCCCAGGCAGAAACGGCTCCACCTTCTCCATCACCTGATATCTGAGGTGATATATATTAGAGTATGATACACACTACAGGAGCTGGATTCTGTCTGGGTTTCACTCCAGACTGCGCTTGGCTTATTTCCGTCGCAGCTCTAGCAGAAACATCTAGCAGAAACATCTAGTGAAGCTTTAGGAAAAGGGGAGGAGGCATGAGGCGGGAAGCAGAATTTCTAGCTGAGGTGCAGGACGGCTACGAGACGAGGAGCTCACGACGACGCAGAGCTCCGCCCACAGATCCGGACGCTTCGGAGATTTAGATTATTATGGGATGCTACTTGGTGGTAAGCAAGGTGTTACACGGAGCACACACGAACACCGTCTCTCTCTGAGCTTCTGGAGCTGGACAGAGAAACAGAGAAGAGAAACAGAGATCTTTGAAATCTACAATAAAGTACACAATGTAGACAAAAGTTTGTGGACACCTGACCATGGCAGGTGATCTTTTAACCCATGCTTTTAGGTCTCCTAGCTCAATAATAATAAGGAAATTAAAGTCAGGTGTCCCAATACTTTTGTCGGTATTAGTGTAGATGAGAGCTCGTATAATGATGTGATGGTGGTCTGACCTGTAGCTCCCATACTGGACTTGAGCACTTTGTAGGAACAGCAGCGAGAACACAAGCCCACACCACAGTTAGAGCAGGAACGCTGCAACACATCCAACAACCACACGGGGCGTCAGTGTTACATCACCATAGTTACTGTTACAGAGGACTCAGTGTCTCACACATACCCTCTTCTTCAACACGGAGAACGCCGACGCACAGCTGGAACAGTTACCTAACACACACAGACACACACACACACACACACACACACACACACACACACACACACACACACACACACACACAGAGCGAGAGAGAGACATTAAGAGTGTGATTAGATAAAGTTATGGAAAGAAGAAATTCAAGGAGAGATGGAGAGAACAAAACAGAGAGCAAATAAAAAAAGGAGAAAGAGAACGCGTTGCAGTGATTATATTACTGTGCAATTAAGTCAGTGAATGAATGAATGAGAGTGAATGGGTGATTATGGGTTAGTGAGGGAGTGGGTTGGTGAGTGAATGAATGAGAAAGGGGGGGAGAACAAGTGGCTGCATGAGTGTTTGAATAAATACATTAACTCATTCAATGACAGAAGGGAGGAGTAACAGAATGAACTAATAAGTGACTGAGTGAGTGCATAGGTGAGAGAGTGAGTAAATAAGTGGATGGGTGAATAAGTGAGAGTGAGAAAGTGAATGAGTGAATGAGTAAATAAGTGAGTGGGTAAATAGGTGAGAGTGAGTGAATAAGTAAATTAATGAATGGGTGAGAGAGTAAGTGAATAGGTGAGAGGGTGAGTAAATAAGTGAACGAGTGAATAGGTGAGAGAGTGAATAGGTGAGAGTGAATAAGTGAATAGGAGAGTGAGTGAATAAGTAACCGAGTGAATAGGATAGTAAGTGAGTGAATAAGTGAGAGAGTGAGTAAATAAGTGAACAAGTGAATAGGAGAGAAAGTGAATAAGTGGATGGGTGAATAAGTGAGAGAGTGAGCAAATAAGTAAACAAGTGAGTAGGTGAGAAAGTGAATAAGTAAATGGGTGAATATGTGAGTGAGTGAATGAGTGAATAAGTGAATAGGTGAGAGTGAATTGGAGAGAGAGAGTAAATAGGTGAACGAGTGAATAAGTGAGAGAATGAATAGGAGAGTGAGTGAATTGGTGAGTGAGTGAATAGGTGAGTGAGTGAATGAGTAAATAGGTGAGAGTGAATTGGAGAGGGAGTGAATAAGTAAATGAGTGAATAAGTGAATAGGTGAGTGAGTGAATAAGTGAGAGAATGAAAGAGTGAATTAGTGAATGAGTGAATTGGTGAGAGAGTGAATAGGTGAGAGTGAATTAGTGAATAGGTGAGTGAGTGAATTGGAGAGTGAGTGAATAAGTAAATGGGTGAATAAGTAAATGAGTGAATAAGTGAATAGGTAAGTGAGTGAATAGGTGAGAGGGTGAGTTAATAAGTGAATGAGTGAATAGGTGAGAGTGAATTGGTGAGCGAGTGAATAATAGAGGAATAAGTGAAAAAGTAAACGAGTGAGTAATGGGTGAGCGAATAAGAGATGAAGAAATGACAGGCACTAATTAAACAAGTGACTGAATGAGTAAACGAGTGACTGTGTGAGTGAAGGAATTAAGAGGAGGATTAAAGGAACGAGTAAGTGCGTGTATGTATACACGTATAAACGTGTGAACGAGTCTCTGACCTGTTGCGTTGGTGGGCACGCGCTTGCGCAGTTTCTCGGTCAGCTTGGACACTCGGCTGCGTATCGGCTCGTTCCTTATCAACAAGCCGTTATCAGATACAGAGTCGTAATCGGCTCCGCCCACAGATACATCATCATCATCCTAGAGGCGGCAGAGACACACACACACACACACACACACACACACAGATACATTTCTATCATTTCTGGACTGTTAGACACTCCAGACTATAAGACACTGTATGTATTCCTTATTAGGTTTGTAGTGCTGGCTCTAATCCATGACTCCACCAGTGCCCCCTACTGGCATGTCATGTAATTTAGCCCTAAAGGAGCGAAATCGCCAAATTAGCATTTAATAAATACAGTGATGCATAAGTGTGTCTTATATTCTGGAGGACTTCACCTCACCCAGGGACGCCAAGGGGTCATTACCACACCCACAGCCAGTTCTCCGAACAGCATCCGAAGTGGGTTAGGAGTCCATTAGTCGAGAGAAGAGCAGGAAGAACCTGCACACTGGATTTATAGAGTACGTGTAAGTCACTTCACTTCCTGAGCAACATCTCAGACAAACCCGGTGTGCAGGTTTCTTGATGTTTGAGAAATCAGTAAAGGGGATAAGTTTGTAGGTGAGATAGACGTTAGCTTGAAATCGAACCGTGACGCCGCAAAACCGTCCGTTTTCTCAACGCAATCCGGTAATCACACCAAAAAGGGAGGAACCGAGCAGATCCGGCGGCTTCGCTAATTAAAAAACAGCGAGGAAAGGTTTCGGAAAAGAGGCGTGGTTAGAACACCCGGGGACACGGGGTGGGCGGGGCACCTTATGAATTATGCGTCTCCAAAAGGCTTTGGCCAGCCCTGAGATTTCAGGCCACACCTACAGCCAAACAAAAATGGGCGGTTACACAGGGTTATGCTCCGCCCCCAACTCCGCAGGGAAAATCCGGTGTGGTTTGGAATTATATTAAAATACATCAAAAATCACACACAAGCATTTTTATCGCAAGGATCTGTTCCAATCGATGCACACATGCTCGTAAGCATGACAATATTCACGTGCAACACACTCACACATACACACACAGTACTTCATGCAACACTCCAGAACTTCCTTTTCCATACAGGAAGTAACTCAAAGCGGATACTTACCACAAAAGCCAGCTGGGATTCCTTTAAGGGCAAAGTAAAAAGGTGAGCTACTCCATCACTCACACACACACACACACACACACACACACACACACACACACACACACACACACACGCTATCCTATTCTAGTTCATCATTTCATTCACACCACCACTCATGGCTGTAATTCCCCCTCTGCTCCTCCAGAGGGAGCCACTCACCTGAAGGACCAGCTGGTTCTCCTGACGCAGCAGAACAGACACAGTGGATTAGATGAGACACAGAAGAGAAGGAGAGCGAGAGAGAGAGAGAGAGAGAGAGAGAGAGAGCGAGAGAGAGAGAGAGAGAGAGAGAGAGAGAGAGAGAGCGAGAGAGAGAGAGACGGAAAATCTAGAGAGGTCTCACTTTACCTCTATGGCGTCTCTAAATTCATCATCAGGCTCCGCCTCCTCAGCCTCCTCAACACTTCCTGGTGACAGATCCTGTGCGCGCGCACACACACACACACACACACACACACACACACACACACACACGTTGTATTATTATAAGCTATAATAAGCTTGTAATATTAAAGATGGACCAAAAAAATGCAATTATACACATACATATAAAAATACAAAAGCCCCTCCCCTTCTCCACATAAACCCCACCCACTTCCCCCTGATCAACACATTTTTCCTGGCATGAATTTGCATACTGATAGCTGATTGGCTCTCATTTGATAATATGAGCCAATCGTACCCTATTGGCTCATATATAAATGAAATGTATAAACAAAAATCTCTCTTGAGATCCTTCCTTTTATTTTTCCCTCTCTGTCTCTCTATCTCTCTCTCTCCCTGTCTCTCTCTATTTTACTCTTTTTGTCCCCCATCTCTCCAAATTTCCTCTCTCTCTCCACCATAGACTTTTATATCCGTCTCCCCCCATTTTCCTCCTTCTCTCTTTCGATCCATCTTTCTCAGTTTCACTAACCCCATTTCCATCTCTTTCCTTTTCTCTCCCTCTATCCATGTCAATTTCTTTCTCCGTGTCATCTCTCTCTTTAGATCTATTTCTCCCAGACTCCCTGTCCCAGTTTCCCTCTAAGTCTTTTCCTCTGTTTCATTCGGTACCCCTCTCATTCACTTTTTCCATCCTTCCTCCTTTTCTCTCTCTCTCACTCTCCATCTTTCCTCCTTCTCCCCCCTCTCTCTGCCCCTCCTCCTCCTTTCCCCCCTCTCATCATCTTTCCTCCTTCTTTCCCCTCTCTCTCTGACCTCCAGACTGGTAGGAGTAGGGGTTTGGTCTGACAGGTGGCTCTGGTCTGGTTCACTCTTTTCTGCATCTCCTTCTTCAGGCTGGACTGCAGATAAACGGAACAAGTCCTTCAGCTGCAGCAAAACTACACACACACACACACACACACACACACACACACACACACACACACACACACACACACACACAGTCAGAAAAAAGTTCATGTTAAATGATTACATACATTTTTACACTGTGTGTGTGTGTGTGTGTGTGTGTGTGGTCTGACTGACCCCTGCAGAAGTCTTTGTTCCAGATAAAGAGGGTGCTGTTGATGAGACACAGACTCCAGCCCACAGGAGCCGTGTAGAACAAACACACTGTGGTCAGGAGGAAACCGTAAAACCTGGAGAGAACCAGAGGAACATCAGTGATCATGTACAAGAATTGGTCCTGTGGGTGTGCAGGAGTGTGTGTTACTCACACTGACGAGGCTGCGTGACTCTCCCAGTACAGGACCTTGTACACAGACTCTGCATACACACACGCCTGAGTAAGGAACTCGTCCAGACGCTTTAATCTGCAACACACACACACACACACACACACACACACACACACACACACACACACACACACACACACACCGGACCTCACCATCATGACTGCTTTAATCACAGCCTGTCTGCTCGCTCATGGCTCTGACTTCACTAAGATGGCCGACACTTCTACTTGACCTCACCATGATGGCTGCTCTCTGAGCGCTTTAAGATCACTAAGATGAACTACTCACAGGCCCTTAACCTCCATCATGGCCTCCTGGCGGCTCAAGCACACCGTCTGCAGTTCTCGCCGCTGCACCGCGTGGTGTCTCTTTTTCTCCATGGCGGTGTCGCCGGCGTCGCCGTGACAACGGTCACCAAGGTAACCCAGCACAGCGGGGACAGAGACCACCAAGAGGACGAGAGAGAACCAGACCACTAGGAAGAAAAACAGGGGACAATGAGCAAAGTTCATTCCTGGTGGGGGCATGGCCTCAGTGTCTGTCAATCACTTAGAGGGAGGCGTGGCCTTGAGGTCTGTCAGTCATGTGGAAGGAGGCGTGGCTTTGATGTCTATCAGTCACATGGAAGGAGGCGTGGCTTTGAAGTCTGTCAGACACATGGAAGGAGGCGTGGCTTTGAAGTCTGTCAGTCACATGGAAGGAGGCGTGGCTTTGAAGTCTGTCAGTCACATGGAAGGAGGTGTGGCTTTGGGATCTGTCAGACACATGGAAGGAGGCGTGGTTTTGAAGTCTGTCAGTCATGTGGAAGGAGGCGTGGCTTTGATGTCTATCAGTCACATGGAAGGAGGCGTGGCTTTGAAGTCTGTCAGACACATGGAAGGAGGCGTGGCTTTGAAGTCTGTCAGTCACATGGAAGGAGGTGTGGCTTTGGAATCTGTCAGACACATGGAAGGAGGCGTGGCTTTGAAGTCTGTCAGTCAAATGGAAGGAGAAGTGGCTTTGATGTCTGTCAGTCACATGGAAGGAGGTGTGGCTTTGGAATCTGTCAGACACATGGAAAGAGGCGTGGCTTTAATGTCTGTCAGTCACACGGAAGGAGGCGTGGCTTTGGAATCTGTCACATGGAAGGAGGCGTGGCTTTGGAATCTGTCACATGGAAGGAGGCGTGGCTTTGGAATCTGTCACATAGAAGGAGGCATGGCTTTTAAGTCTGTCAGTCATGTGGAAGGAGGTGTGGTTTTGACATCTATCTGTCATATGGAGGAAGGTGTGGCTTTGAAGTCTGTCAGTCACATGAAAGGAGGTGTGGCTACATTGGTATGTCCCTCTTTTTTTTTTCTCACCTTCATTCAATGTGATGAACAGGATGTTCAGTAGGATGCAGCAGAAGAGTGAACACAGAGGCATTCTCCACCTACACACACACACACAAACACTTTAACACAAATTAACCTAAAACCCTAACCCTAAAAATCTCCTTATTCACTCACCCGAGCAGGTATCGCAACACCTCCACCACATCGGTAACTGGTTCCAGAAAGATGGCCATCCGCTTGTAAGAGACCACCATATTGAAAAGGTCAAAGGTCACAGTTCGATGGCCGGCCAGGTCATACGTACTGCTCAGGGATGAGGTATCTTTACTGGACAGCAGGCTCGGCTCTGTTCTCTCCCCTGCAGAGGGCAGAGACTCCTGACTGCCCGGCTGCATCCTTGCCCTCGCTCACAGTTATCATGCAACGCTGATCAGGGTTAGAGCAACAATCCTCTGAGTTTCACCTGGAAATACACACACACACACACACACACACACACACACACACACACACACACACACCACGTGTGGAAAAAAAAAGGTCACGTCACAACTACATAATTGCTCCCTGACATCGACATCACAATCTATATGAATGCCAAATTCACTACTTTATAATAGGACTCCATTTGTTTTGTTTTGGGCTCTTGCAACCTGAAGTCTCGCGAGAATCTTTCCGCAAGTATACGTTCTGTACCCAAGTATCGCGAGATTTCCACTTCTCTTCAGGTATACCCTCTGTAATGAAGTCGAATATTCTCGATTGACACAACCCACACAAAACCACCAGACTACTAATACTATGAATAATAACATGTTTTCCCCTCGATAGTTTGACATTTCTCCAAGTACTCTTCTCCTATTACTAGCTGAGCATGCTAGCATCCTTACGCGTACGGACATTACCTACTTATTCACCTTTCCGCGTGTTCACGCTTCACATCGAGGGATGTTAGATGTTTAACACCTTCACCGCCGTCCAACTTCCAGGTGCTAAAATTTAAAGAGTCCAGAATAAACAGCGGCTCGTTCCGGATTTCCACTTCCGCGTTTCGCAGGGTGACGTGTCGACCACAGAGACCCGGATCAGCGCGTCTATCATAGCGCACATAGTCGATCACCGATCACATCGATTGGATCAACATTTCCTACTTTATTGCTCTTTCTTAGATTCTAGATGGAGTAGAGAGTCGATGATAGATGGGATATTATCTATCTATTTATCTATGTATCTATGTATCTATCTATCTATCTATCTATCTATCTATCTATCTATCTATCTATCTATCTATCTATCTTATGTTGAAAAATATCTAGAGATTATAATTTACAGATATACTACATGGCCTGTCGATCGTTTTTTTTTTTAGTCTCAGCCTCAGACCAACAATGCCCTGGTGACGGGTCGTTAATGAACGAGTCTTTAATGTGACTCAGAAGAACGAGTCGTCTCAAAGAGCAATTCGTTTATTTTCTACCAGACGCCAATAAGCAAAGCGTCACAAAACTTCCACAGGTTATGTACAGAAAACAAAATCACCTTTCGACTCTTCTAGTCCGAGTCGGTCGTTCTTTTATCACGTGACTCCCATAAACGCTATGAAGGTAATTAAAGGGTTATAGCAATGAAATGACTCGAAAAAAGTTTGTTCATTATGATGAACGAGATTTAATCATTTTTACAATTATTAGATCTTGACCTACTGACTACAGCCAGCATCAGATTTACACATTCTGCAGGGCAACTCTTCTCAAGCCTGGGAACATTGAATGGGGAGTCACTTTCAGGTCTCTTCAGAGGTGTTCAATAGGGTTTAGGTCAGGGCTCTGGCTGGACCAATCTAGAACATTCACAGAGTCTTCTCTAATCCACTCCTGTGTTGCCATGGCTATATGTTTTGGGTTGTTGTCATGTAAGTAAACCTTCAGCCCAAACAGAGGTCCTGAGCTTTGTGGAACAGGTTTTTATCGAGGAGATCTTTGTACTTTGCTCCATTTAGCTTTATCTCAACCCTGACCAGATGCCAAGTCCCTGCTGCAGGACAACACCCCCATCTCCAAACAGGATCTCTAGAGTTCAATCAGAATGACCATTGGGTTCTTGGTCACCTCTCTTACTAAGACTATAAGTATATTAGGGTTCTAGAGCTAACTATTAATATATTTATATAGACCTAACTATAAGTGTTTTTAGAGTACTTGACCTAACTATAAATACATAGAGTTCTAGATCCAACTATAAGTATATAGAGTTCTAGACTAAATTATAGGTATATAGAGTTTTAGACCATACATATACAGAGTTATAGTTCGCTCATACCGGATACCACCGCTTCCGCTTGTCGATTTCTTCTCTATAACATCCGAAGGATTTGATCATTTCTCTCCATACAGGCTGCCCAGGTGCTTGTTCAGTCTCTTGTCATTTCAAGACTTGACTACTTGCAGCTTTCTGCTGGCAGCTCTTCCCCTGAACGCTATTCGTCCACTGCAAATGATCCAAAACGCAGCTGCACGACTTGTGTTCAACCTGCCCAAGTTCTCCCACACCACCCCACTGCTGCGCTCCCTTCACTGGCTTCCAGTAGCTGCACGTATCAGATTCAAAACACTGATGCTTGCCTACAAGGCCAAAAATGGACCAGCACCATCTTACCTCAGTGACCTCATCACATCTCGCACGATCCTCCAGCACTGCTCCAATGGTACCACCTTCTCACAGAATGAGAGGTAAGTACACTTCAAGTTTTTTTCTGTCCTGGCACCGAGGTGGTGGAATGAACTTCCTCTAGAAGTCCGTACAGCAGAGTCCCTGATTATCTTCAAGCGACGACTGAAGACCTACCTCTAATAGACTTAAAGTGCTAATTTAAAATACTTGAATTATCACTTCTAAGTTTGTAGAATTCAAAGGTTATATTTATATTAAGTTTGTAATCTTTCATACCAGTGTAGATTTATTCATTACTAGAGACTCAAAGCACTTTTGTACGTCGCTCTGGATAAGGGCGTCTGCTAAATGCCGCAAATGTAAATGTTATAGATGTAAATGTTACTAATTATAAGTGTAAATGTAGTCTAGAGGTAACTATAAATATATAGAGTTTTAGAGCAAATTATAGGTATATAGAGTTCTAGAGCTAGCTTTAAGTATATAGAGTACTAGACCTAACTATAAAAATATAGAGTTCTAGACCTATCTACAAGAATATAGCATATGGGGTTTTAGACACAACTATAAATTGTAAAGTTCTAGAGCTAACTGTAAGTATATAGTAAATATAGAGTTCTAGAGCTAAATATTAGTTTATAGTATAGTGTTTTTAGACCCAATCATAAATTCTAGTGTTCTAGCAATAAATATATACTATGTAGAGTTCTAGACCTATCAATAATTCTATGGTTCTAGAGCTAGGGTTTGAGAGCTAACTATAAGCAAATCGTATACAGAGTTCTACACCTAACTAGAAGTATTAAATACATATGTAAATGTATCGGAGCCCTGAAAGTTTTTACTTATTTTAATTCAGTGTGTGCGAGTTTGGGTGTTTGGATCAAATGTGTGAATCGAATCCTCCAGAATTATAAGATAATGAAAGCAGAGCGTTGATGTAAACCTAAAAACTTGAACCTGCTCCCTGTCTCCTACATGGTACACTATATCAGATCTCTGGCACTTTGTAGTGGTGCTCATATTCTGAGTGAACTTCACTCCCTACAATCGTTCACTCGTTTGTACCCACAATTCACTTTGATTGCAAATGTGTACACCTGATGTACACTCGTTAATGGACTATTTCCCATGCACCAATGGACCGCAACGAGACTTGGAAGAAAACCTTCTCCTCAGGAAAAGTTCCACCAAAACCATAACTAGGTAACTGGTGAGATGGAATATATGCGATGGTGTTTCGCTCTGGAGTCGGCTCGAGTACACAGACAGGAAACCCTGTGAAAATGTTCTGTACATTATATATGTTCATCTTCTTCTTCATCATCATCTTCTTCTTCTTTCCGCTTCTCCCATTAGGGGTCTCCACAACGGATCATCTGTCTCCATACGCCCCTGTCCTCTAAATCTGCCTCTTTCAACCCACATTCCTGCATGTCTTCTCTCACCACATATAATGTACATTATATATGTTCATACACCTGTTTATTCTTGTATTTTATGATGTAAATAAAAAATAAACAAAATTGAGTGTGAACTTTTTAAAATAATTTTTATTTGCTTGTTGAAATGGAATGTATTTTTATATAACAAACATAACGAATAATTTACAGTAATAAACTGCTTTTACAATATAATAAAACGTTTATGACCAGCCTTAACCCTCTGACGCAGGTAAATGACGTCACTGTTGTTTTTATCCCCTTTTTTTTCCCTCCCAAATGACTTCATTATATAGAGATTAGTGAACATGTGAAAGAGTGAACCATTTCAGCTTTTGTCTATGATCTATGATGTAATATATTTATATTTTTTTTACTGATACTACATCATAGATGTAATGATCGCGGTCGGAGAAGAGGGGGCGTGTCTATATTTGCATATCATGCATATTCAGTTAGTTTTACACTGAAATGGTTTATTATGGTACAGAAACACGTTTACTGATTTTTTCTGCATAATAATAGTTATTATAAATGTAATAAATGATAATAATTCAGTATTTTTTTTTTTTACTTTAAATATTTCCATGGCATTATATGGTGTTTTTTTTTTTTTTTACACTATTTATACATGTTTCTTTCTTCCTCTCCTTCCCTGCGAAAATGTATCAGTCTCTCGACCGGAGGAATGAAGATCATCAGCGCCACTGACGTCAATGAAATAACACGTTTCTGCGCGTGTGTGTGTTTTTTTTTTTCTTCCCCCTTTCCTTCACGGTGCAATAACGCGCACCGAGATATGCGCTGTGATTGGTCAGAAGTAGGGCCAATAGGCGGGACTTACGCCCATCCCTGCGCTTTGATTGGGCGGCGCAGAGACTTGACGTAAGCGGAAGAATCATGGCGTGAAAAGAAAAAAAAACCGATCCGCTGATTGCACCGAGAAACACTACACACACACACACACACACACACGGAGTTTAATCTGTTCCAAACTACAGAGGATCTGAAAGACTCTCAGGCGTTTTCCGGATGAAACCACGGGGGCTACGAGGATAAAAAAGCTCGCGACACTAAACGGTTTGTGTGATTGTTTGCTTGTTTCTCTTCTGCATCGAGTTTTTGTTTGTATTTCGTTCCCCGAACACGAATTTGCATCGCGATACCCCATGCAAAACACCGCGATCTACACGACCTTTATTGTACAACACACGTTTGTTAAACCACGTGCTTTAAATAGTTTAAACGTCTCCGCGTCATCACGTGTCATTTACACAAAAGAAAAAAACAAGAGATTGTACCAGATGTCGGTGCACGGGTTAACGCGGGTAATCTCAGACTGATCTCTAATTTAATACCCAAATCTGACACTCAGTGACGTGTCGCTGTTGCACGTGCTTTCCTTTTCTCTCCTTTGCGGTAACTGCGGGCGTGACGTCATTATATACGCGTTAGTGGGCGGGTTTATTTATTAGGCACCAAGTGAGAATTTTCTTCTCTCGAAATTGACGTATTCGAAGCAGGAAAAATGGGCGAGCGTCAGGATTTATGCGACAAATTGAGACGTCTAGACGTCTGGGTCGGAGCGTCTGCAAACCTGCAGCTCTTGTTAGATGTTCCTGGTGGTCAGAATCTGAAAAAACAGTGGCGAACCGGCGACAGGGTCGAGGATCATTGATGCACGTGAGGAGCGAGGGCTGGTCCGTGAGGTCCGATCCAACAGACGAGCTCCTGTAGCTCAAACTGCTGAAGACGTTCATGCTGTTGATGTTTGATGGACCAACACAATTCTAGGCAGGTGGTCATAATGTTATGTCTGATTTTGCAAAGTCGAGGATGCAGTGTTGGATTAAGGAAACGTATTACTGTGGATAAAAGACACAACATGCCCACTATTCTTCGATGGGAGGAAACCAGTAGGACCCAGGTGCACCCACATCTGGAAGTGGGTCTTCATGGAAAAATTGTGGACTTAAAGCCAAACCTTTTTCATGGAAACAAAGCTGAATGATGCAACTCTGCATTAAAACAGAGGACCTGGGGGCACCATGCCAGCAGGTGCTCTGGACTGAGGATATTTTTCTGGATTATTTGGCTGTAGCAGGAGCAGGTTGTTTGCTGAAGTGCAGCTCCATCAGAGAGGCATCTGATTGGCTCCAGCTAATGCCATTAAGAACCATTTCCGGTCTAGACAGGAACAAAGGGTCCTGGAAGTAATCATTTGGGTATTTTCTTTTCCCTGGCGAATGCCAGCCGAAGACGTTATATCCTTCTATGCTAACTCGTGTCGTAGCTTACGATTCAATACACGTCATGCCCACGTTTACGGGATCCAGTGGCACAGCGTGGTTGTAACGAGATCGCTGAAATCGCAGTCTTACTCACTAGCAGGCATAAACCTCCCAAGTGGGTTCAGGTCAGTCTCTGTGCTTAATCCTGGGGTTATCGGCTTTCTGAAATCTAAAGCCGCCTACTTAAACACCAGCTAAAATATTTCCTGCTGGGGATCTCGTATCTTGGCTCCCGATTTCTGGAACCTTCTATCTGCACTGTCTTCATCTGCTGCCGGTACTCCTTCTAGTTATATGAAGTTGAAAAACATATTTTGCCTGTAATTTAAAGTCTACTAAAATGTGATTGGAAATGTATATAATAACGATATCGTCTGGACAGTGGAAAATATTGTGATATGAATTTTAGCTCGTATCGCCCACCCCTAACCAGTACTACGCTATACTATGCTTTAACTGCCCAAAGCCTCCTCGAGAACCCTCCTCCAACCTACATCTCACCATTCTAACCCCTGTTCCTAACCCCCCAGAGCTGCAGATGGAGGAGGTCGGGGTCAGTGCGGCCGCAGCGCTGCCCGGAACCCCCCAGCCCACATTCTGCCGGACCTCCGAGCGCCGCATGCGCAAGTCCGGCTCGGGGAACATCTTTCAGGGCGTGAACCTGCGTCAGCTCAGGCGGCTCTTCCGCTCGGCCGGGGAGCCAGACGCCGAGCAGAAAGCCAGGCAGGTGTGGAGGAACCGGAGACGGGCCGAAGGAGATGAGGAGGGCGGAGACGAGGTCTCTGAGGAGGAAGAGGAGGATGAAGGGTTGGCACAGGCTTTGGTGGGGCTCCGGTTGAGGGCGAGGAACCGCAGCGGGATCCGAGCCGAGACGAGCAGAGGGGCCCGGGTGTTCGGCCACAGCAGGTGAAACACACACACACACACACACACACACACACACACACACACACACACACACACACACACAGTAAAACCATTCCAGAAATTAATTACATGCCAAGACTTGATTAATGGTACTATAAGAGACCCAAATATATCCGTTGAGTATTTGGCGATATCATCGTACTAAATGTATCACGATACGATCCCCTGAGATATCGCACGTGTCCTGGTGTATTTTCTTATAAGCACCCTGGAAGCGGATAAAAAATTTTTTCTACTCCTTTCTTCAACCGTTGACCACTGAAGAGTTAATTAAGAACCATGCGTATTGTGACATATCAAGGCTCTTTAGGGTTGAAGTAAGAGAGAAACGTTTTATTATTGATAAACGGTGGGGTCTCCTGCACCTTTTGGTGCTTGGGCCCCTAATGTACTGGAAACCAACCTGAATTCAGCAGACAACCTGATCGATATACAGTTCCTGTAGCTCCTGTCAGAGCGTCTGACGTTTTTCTGATCGGTTCCTGATTTTCCGTTCCAGAACGTGCGAGCAGACAACGCCCGAGGTCACACCCGAAGACGACGTCGCTGCTCGGGGAGCCTGCAGCGAGAAGGCTAAGTCACGAGACCAGAGGGACGAGGACGACGTCCAAGGGACGTGTAGCCGCGACGATAAAGATCCGGAACGCTACCTGCACCGAATACGACACTGACTACTACATGAACAATGCAACTTAGCTGGGACTCTAAACACGATCCACTGATAAGGGAGCTGAAGCATAAACACCATGATGGAGGGACACTACAGAGCTGCTCACGTGTGTTTACTACAAACCAAACACTAATGACCTGACGTTCACTAAACACAATCCTGCATTAACTCCGTGCCACCAGTACCAGACCCTGGGAGAGCTGCTTCCGGGTCACAAGAACGTTTGGCGAAACAGCTATAGATAAAACACTATTATTTATTGTACGTTTTGTCTTTTAGGAGACACCATCCACATTTACACACAGCACAATCTGATTATATGATGACACACTGACTCATGAAGGTCGGTGCTCCTTGTGACTGTGCGTGCAGCCTCGTGCTGCCATCTGTTGGCGTATTACAAAACTAGTCTCAAAACCTTTTAATACCACCTCATGTATGTGTGTGTATAAATATAAAATAAGATTTGAATTTACAACCTCCGATTCAGAAGTCAAGGACAAATCCACTGGACCCCTTCCAATCAGAATCGAGTATTTAGAAGTTGTGAGAAGAAGAAAAAAACGATTCGGTTCCAGCAGTTGGACCCCTCAATTATTATTCAATATTACAATCGAAATGATTTTTTCCACAATTTTTAATCATGTACCTCCAAACCTCAGATGTTTTCATCTCAGCAGGTCGGAGAATTCGAAACGAACCAATCACATCGTAAACTACAAGCCTGGAAATGTGTTTTGGATCCATATGATTAGGGAGGTGGGAGATGAGTGGTTAAGGAATTGGACTTTCAATTGGAAGGTCTTTGGAGATCAAAAGCCAGCTCCACCAAGTTACCACTGCTGGGCCCCTGAGCAAGGCCCTTAAACCTTAACTGCTCACTTGTATGAATGAGATCATTATAAGTTGGTCTGAATGGCTGCTTGGTGGATTTGGGATTTGAACTCATGACCTTCTAATAGAAGTCTAATGTCCCAATTTTCACCAAAGATTTTCCCAATGGTTATTTTCCCCAATTTTCATCAAGTTTTACAAGATGGAACAGATCCTTCACGGGTCAAACCGACTTCCTGTTTTAGTTTCCTTGCTTAGGAATGGCTTATTATTATTATTATTATTATTATTATTATTCCTCTACCCTTTCATTCTCTGGAGCAGCAGGAGGAAATGTACATTATTAGTATTTAAAAAACTTTCAGGACCTTCAGGTTCGAGCTGGACCTCATGGACATCCGTTGAGTTCCATGTCATGGTCTTCTGTAGCATGTAGCAAGCAATATATATACACTCCAAATGTTCAGGTGAACATGCATCCGAGAGCAATCACAGGTCCTTCCACACCACGTCCACAGAAAGTGGCAAAAGTTTTGGGACACCCGACCTTTCCACTCATGTGAGGTTCTTCTCCAGAAGTTCTAGGCACACAATTGTTCAGGATGTTTGATGCATGAAATTTTTTCCTCACCTTGAATAAGGAGAACCCAAACCTTTGAGCTCCATGAAGATCTGAATGTGAATGCTGACTGCACCCCAGGCCTCCTCACTTCCACACCTCAATCAGCACCTGACTTTAGAAACACCCTCGTGGCTGAATGACATCTCACACGAAATCTCCAAGGAACATCTCAGAAGAGTGGAGCTCATTATAAGAGCGAATGGAGACTCTGTGTGGAAGGAGATCTTCAAGGAGCACCAGGGAATCTTGTGCTTGGGTGTCACCAAACTTTTGACCGTGACGTGGTTGGTTCACTGAAGTTCTAAATGAAGTTTTAATGGAAGGGAATTTTAAATAGGAAATGTTGAATGTATTTTCTGGAATTTTCTGTATTTATCTCTGTGGGAGGTTAATGACAACTCCAACAACAACAAAAACTCATTTAATGTTTTTTTTTTCTTCTTCTTTCGCATTTCAAGTTTTGATCCTTTTGACACCAGTGGATTATGGGTAATTCCCATTATGGGGATTGTACTTCATTATTCCGGTATATTTGAGATCGTTCTATATTTTTAAGCTTCTCACAGGGAACGTAGCAAAAACTACAGCACCATGGCAACACTAACAGGACAAAAACTACACACCAACACTAGGAGGCGTAAAGCAGCGTCCGACTGAACTGTAGCTCCTGATCGGAGTCGTGTTAAGAGAGATGTTTATTTCGGGATTTGATCCTCAGCGTAGGTGTGATCTTGTATAAATCCCCGAGCGAGACGACCCTCTGATTTCTGTCTGCACTACATACAAACTTGTGTCTGCTGCGTCTGTGTCCAAATCCGACTTCATGAACATGATAATAAAATACTCAAAGCAAAACGAGTCCAGAAAACATTTCCTGCTTCTGGTTGATGGAGGGAGGGATAGAGACAGAGAGGGACAGACAGAGAGATAGATTCATAAAGAGCGAGGGATAAAGACAAAAAGGGAAG
This sequence comes from Silurus aristotelis, assembly GCF_946808225.1. NCBI lineage: Eukaryota > Metazoa > Chordata > Actinopteri > Siluriformes > Siluridae > Silurus > Silurus aristotelis. The sequence continues at coordinate 4,054,247 of NC_139593.1, forward strand.
GGTTGATAAAGAGTGAGGGATGAAGACAGAGAGGGAAGGGTTGATAAAAAGCGAGGGATAGGGAGATTCATACAGAATGAAGGATGGAGACACAGAGAGGGAAGGGTTGGTAGAGTGAGGGATGGAGACAAAGGGAAGGGTTGATAAAGAGCAAGGGATAGAGACACAAAGAGCGAGAGAGAGAGAGATGATAAGAAATGAGCCACAAAAAAAAGAGAGAAAGTGATGGATAAAATGTGTAAGAGAAATACAGACTGAAACACGAAGGGAAAGAGGCACAGCTAGAGGGAGAAAGATAGATGGATAAAGAGAGAGAGAGAGACAGAAGAATGGATTTCCTGGTTTCTGTTATAGTTTATATTTTGTTGCTAAATTACATTACATACAGAACATGTGTATTATACAGACATGGCATTAGATACAGTCATTTTCTCATACAGTGTTCATTATAACACACACACTCTCTCTCTCTCTCTCTCTCACACACACACACGGAGTGTTCCAGTGTTTGTGCACATGCTCAGTCTGTGGCACGGTACAGACGTTATATAAAGTAAATTAAAGAGCAGGCGAAGCTGAATGATGCAGGTTTTTTGCCAAAAAAAAAAAGTAAAAAAAAGAAATTGTGGCGTTTGTCAGATGCACATGTTCAGGTCAAGTCGTTAGGGACATGCAGTTCGTCCTTCGCACAGCCAGGGGGCGCCGTGTATGTGTGTGTGTGTGTGTGAACAATGTGGCAGGTCAGTGTACCTTCATTAAGGTAAATCTTCCTGTTTAAACAGCAGGAAATAAATTCTGGGAGGAAAAAGAAAAAAAGCCTTTCTTTCATCCCAGCATAGTCTCTCTCTCTCTCTCTCTCTCTCTCTCTCTCTCTCTCTCTCTCTCTCTCTCTCTCTCTCTCTCTCTCTCTCAGTTCAGTTCCTTCCTAAAGGAAGAGTGGGATGTCTCGGGTGTTAGCCCCGCCCGTGCGTCCACCATCGGCGCGTTCACATCACCACCACGTGAAAAACGGGCGTCTGCTCTGGAAACTCTGGGTGTAGGACTCGGTGTTGGCGCGCTGCGGCGCCCGAGCCGTCTCCACGATCACGGGGGGCATCTGGACCAGCTGCAGGGGAGATTTACCGTCCTTCAGAGCCTGCATCAGGTTCAGGATCTAACAGAGAACCAGAGTAAAACCGTAAATGATCCAGATTTCTCCAGTAAACGCTTTGTGTAGTGCAGAAAAACAGATAGAGAGACGTAGAGGTGGATAAATGTAAGCCGAGAAACAGAGAGAAAATGAGAGAGAGAGAGAGAGAGAGAGAGAGAGAGAGAGAGAGAGAGATGGATAAAGAGACATATGGATACAGAACAAGGGACAGAAATAGAGAGATCGATGGATAGATAAACAAAAGAGAGACAGAGCAAGAGAGAGATAGTAAGAGGTAGAGATACAGAAGAGAAGAGAAAACAAGAAAGGGGAAAAACAAACGAGGGATAGAGACACAGATGGATATAAAGGGCGTGATAAAGACAGTCAGAAACAGATAGATACAGAGTTAGAAAAAAGAGATAGAGTGAGAGATAGAGTCACCAAGTGGGAGAGAAAAAAAAGAGATGAATAAAGGGTGAAGAGGAGAGAGAGAGAGAGAGAGAGAGAGAAAGAGAGAGAAAGAGAGAGATGGATAAAGTGAGGGACAGATGGATAAAGAATGAAGGATTGAGACAGAGAGAGAAAGAATGAGAGATGGATAAAGTGTGAGAATGAATGAAAGAGACATGGAGAGATAGAGAAATATATATACACACACACACACACAGAGTGAGAGAGAGAGAGAGAGAGACTGACCTGTCCTCTCATTACTGAGATCTGTTTGTGGAATTGGCCTCTGTCAAAACCTGGATCTTTCTGCAGCACAGTGTTTCTCACACACACACACACACACACACACACACACACACACACACACACACACACACACACACACACACACACACACACACACACACACACACACACACACACCTTAATGCAGGATAAATCAATAGCACATGCTTTAAAGGACACTTTAGTTAGCAGGATGGCTTTTCTGGATTTTCTAGATTGGAGATGTGGTTCATGACGACAGTCACGATGGCGGCAGACAGTTATGGATGTGAGGAACGCATCATAACTCGTGTATAAAATAAGAAAAGTCTCCTGACAGACGAGTGTTGGTGTGTTCAGATGTTCAGGTGTGGGATCTCACCTTGAAAAGCTCGTACAGGTCCTCCTCCAGGTCCTTGATAAAGTTGGGGTCGGCCATTTTGGGCAGGACGAGCTCTTTGATCTCCTGAGAGAACGGCACCTTCGCCTGAGCCAACCATGCCCAGTAGAACGGATCTGCAACACACACACACACACACACACACACACACACACACACACACACACACACACACACACACACACACACACACACAGCTCAGTGATGCAGCACTGCACGGGGAGGAGCTTCTGCTGCCACTCATTATACAACTATTCCTAACACAGTGTGTGATTAGTCAGCGTGTGATTGGACAGCTTGTGATTGGACAGCTTGTGATTAAACAGCGTGTGATTAAACAGCGTGTGATTAGACAGCATGATTAGACCGCGTGTGATTAGACAGCTTGTCGATAGACAGTGTGATTAGACAGCGTGTGATTAGACAGCGTGTGATTGGTCAGTGAGGTGTCATGTATAAGGTAAATTCTGATTGGTTTACAGGCTCTCCAGGAGTCTGGGTGTTTAAGGGGAAACGCCAGGCCGTTGTCAATGGCTGCAATTTTAATGATGGGGTCCTTCACCACCACCCAGTCACTGTCCTGCAGGGAGACACACACACACACACACACACAATTCAAATCTTAAAGCAACAACACAAATGGATTATTCAAAGGCATCTACATAAAACAGGACTTATGGATCCTCACCCTGTTGCCTGATGTGTCCATGGGGCAGTCGTACTTTATGAGCCAGTTATCGTTGCCCCGATCTGCAGGATTACAGAGCGTACACACACACACACACACACACACACACACACACACACACACACACACACACACACACACACACACACACACACACAGAAGATTCAGTTCAGTGTGTATTTAATTACACTAAACCATGGTTATCCCTTTATCTTTCTCAAACGACGCCGTAGTTACAGTCGCCGTAGTTACCAGTGTTCCTGATGATGTAATCCAGCACCACAAGCCTCTCGAACTGGAGCTGGAGCTGACGGTTGTTGTTTTCGGGTAATGGCTCCGTCTCAAACCTCCGCAGCCAGAAGTCTGCATCTTTATAACCGTCCACAAAGAGCTGGAAGGAGCCGAC
>NC_139593.1:4062586-4065086 GCF_946808225.1 Silurus aristotelis
GACAGACAGACAATGAAAGACAGACAGAATCAGACAATAGAAGACAGACAGAATCAGACAATAGAAGACAGACAGAATCAGACAATAGAAGACAGACAGAATCAGACAATAGAAGACAGACAGAATCAGACAATAGAAGACAGACAGACTCAGACAATAAAAGACAGACAGACTCAGACAATAAAAGACAGACAGAATCAGACAATAAAAGACAGACAGAATCAGACAATAAAAGACAGACAGAATCAGACAATAGAAGACAGACAGAATTAGACAATAGAAGACAGACAGAATCAGACAATAGAAGACAGACAGAATCAGACAATAGAAGACAGACAGACAATGAAAGACAGACAGACAATGAAAGACAGACAGAATCAGACAATAAAAGACAGACAGAATCAGACAATAGAAGACAGACAGAATCAGACAATAGAAGACAGACAGAATCAGACAATAGAAGACAGACAGAATCAGACAATAGAAGACAGACAGAATCAGACAATAGAAGACAGACAGAATCAGACAATAGAAGACAGACAGACAATGAAAGACAGACAGAATCAGACAATGATGCGTGTGAGCCAATGAGAGCATGTGACTTTAAACCGATTTCGGTCGCTTGCTGAGCGAGCAGGGAGAAAAAACATCTGATTCATGAGAATGAATGAGATTAGCAGTGACCAGTGTACTTTGAATCCCCACACACACACACACACACACACACACACACACACACACACACACACACACGAGGAAACACACACAAATGATAAGGAAACACAGAAGGGATTGTCGTACTCTGCCTTACACTCTGACACACACACACACACACACACACACACACACACACACACACACACACACATTCCATACCTTGGTTATCTGAAGCATTAAAACTCTAATTAGTCTTGAATCAGGAGAACTCGAAACTTAAAGCACATTTGTGGATCAGTCCTGCAGAGATCTACAGCTGAACAACATAAACTCAAAAGGCTCCAGACCTTCAGTGCAAGTTCCTGAACCACAAACAATGGTGGAGATTTCCAGAATCTCCATTCGCGTTACATCTAGAAGTGATCAGATCAATTCCAGTGAGGTCCAGAACCTTCATCATACAAGCGTTAGAACAGAGCAAACTAAATTCTACCAAGATCCAGACCTCCAAAAAATACACCATACAAAATCTAGCAGTGTATAAAAGGAATTTTCCAGAATCGTTCTGAAACTTAAAAAAAAACAGAGCGAAATAGTTCTGGTAAGTTCCATCAATCCATAAGCTTTTCCAATCGAGGAGCTCCAGAACCTCCAAAAAGTTCTGCGTTATAGAAATGAAACAAAAACAAACAGACAGTTGGGGGATTTTACGGAATCTATATCTCTAGATCTCAATAAACGGGCGGATTCTAGACCTTTACTGGAGTTGCAGCAGCTTTAACAAACATGCACTAAACAAACTCAAACAAATGAATTCTGGAATGTTCCCGGAACCTACATCTCATGAGTTCTGAAGAGTTCCAGAACTTTTATAATACAACTTAAACTGAACAACTAAATAATTCCCGAGATCTCTAGAATCTCAGGGCAGAAGTTTCTAGAGAGTTCCAGAACATTTGTTGGGGACTGCAGAGGAGAACTGAGGAGAGTTCCTGAAGCTGTGGATCTGGATTGAAAGAGAGAAGTGAAAAGATTGGGATATGCAAACGCTTATCAGGAAACGGCTTTGGGGTCGATGCACCCTCGTGGTCTTTCTTCATTTGTTTGTCTGCTTGGTGAAGTTCAAAGTTTGCACAGCATCAAATAAAACAACTCCGGGGCAGAGCCTCCTCACGTGACTCCGGGTTAACATTCCTCTGCCACACGTCTGACGGACGTCTCCGCGGCTGGATTTAAATCCCTGTTCTCCAAAGAGAGAAATAGAACTGGGCCACACCAGACTTCCTTTCAGAGTGAAAAGTGCAGACCACCCAGAAACACCTCCGTGTCCCTCAGTAGTCAATACACAAAACGTGACAGCGAGGCGGTCCCTCACAGCTACGTTTCTGCGATAACGGGAACAGCAAACCACAGCAATAAATCACAAAACTTGAGCTGATAAAAACATGCGCTGGACATGTTGTTGCATCATTAAACCGAAGAACCAATCAGGCTCCAGTATGCAAATGAAACCCACAAAACACCATTACATGCAAAAAAAATCTTTCACGTCCAAAATAATCTGCAAGAATTAAAGTACCAGAGCAAGGTCGAGGGTCACAGGGACGTCCTCGAGGCTAACCGGGATGTCCTTGAGGTTCACAAAGACCCCCTCGATGTTCACAGGAACATCCTTGAGGCTCAGGGGGACCATCACTGGGATGTCCCCTAGGTTTAAAGGGACATCTTAAACATTCAAAGGAACCTCCTTGAGGTTGGAGTTAAATGATAAGCTCCACCCACAAAATCAACCTGGGGTTAAATTGTAAAATATTTGGACGTGTGAAGATGTTCACCTGGACAA
>NC_139593.1:4072586-4077586 GCF_946808225.1 Silurus aristotelis
GTGGTGAGATGTGACTCTCACAGTAACATGAGATGGTTCTCCTGTTGGCTTTTTTACAGAACATGTAGACAGCATGTAAGTAAAGTGTTCTTGTGTGTTTCATGCTACAGAAGAGAGTGAGAGTGAGACTGTTCAGCTCGTCCAGTCCTGAAGATCAGGTGCAGTCTGTGAGAAGGAGTAAGATACAGTTTCGTTCTTCACCAGCAGAGGGCGAACTAGAGACGCTGGATTCAGAGGTACAGCCAGTGTTCTCTTCATACAGTGTTCTCTTCACACAGTGTTCTCTTCACACAGTGTTCTCTTCACACAATGTTCTCTTCACACAGTGTTCTCTTCATACAATGTTCTCTTCACACAGTGTTCTCTTCACACAGTGTTCTCTTCACACAGTGTTCTCTTTATACAGTGTTCTCTTTACACAGTGTTCTCTTCACACAGTGTTCTCTTCACACAGTGTTCTCTTCATACAATGTTCTCTTCACACAGTGTTCTCTTCACACAGTGTTCTCTTTATACAGTGTTCTCTTTACACAGTGTTCTCTTCACACAGTGTTCTCTTCACACAGTGTTCTCTTTACACAGTGTTCTCTTCATACAGTGTTCTCTTCACACAGTGTTCTCTTCATACAGTGTTCTCTTTACACAGTGTTCTCTTCACACAGTGTTCTCTTCATACAATGTTCTCTTCACACAGTGTTCTCTTTATACAGTGTTCTCTTTACACAGTGTTCTCTTCACACAGTGTTCTCTTCACACAGTGTTCTCTTTATACAGTGTTCTCTTTACACAGTGTTCTCTTCACACAGTGTTCTCTTCACACAGTGTTCTCTTCATACAATGTTCTCTTCACACAGTGTTCTCTTCATACAATGTTCTCTTTATACAGTGTTCTCTTTACACAGTGTTCTCTTTACACAGTGTTCTCTTCACACAGTGTTCTCTTCACACAGTGTTCTCTTTATACAGTGTTCTCTTTACACAGTGTTCTCTTCACACAGTGTTCTCTTTACACAGTGTTCTCTTCATACAATGTTCTCTTCACACAGTGTTCTCTTCACACAGTGTTCTCTTCACACAGTGTTCTCTTCACACAGTGTTCTCTTCATACAATGTTCTCTTTATACAGTGTTCTCTTTATACAGTGTTCTCTTCACACAGTGTTCTCTTCACACAGTGTTCTCTTCATACAATGTTCTCTTTATACAGTGTTCTCTTTATACAGTGTTCTCTTTACACAGTGTTTTCTTCATACAATGTTCTCTTTATACAGTGTTCTCTTTATACAGTGTTCTCTTTACACAGTGTTCTCTTCACACAGTGTTCTCTTCACACAGTGTTCTCTTTATACAGTGTTCTCTTTACACAGTGTTCTCTTCACACAGTGTTCTCTTTACACAGTGTTCTCTTCATACAATGTTCTCTTCACACAGTGTTCTCTTTATACAGTGTTCTCTTTACACAGTGTTCTCTTCACACAGTGTTCTCTTCACACAGTGTTCTCTTCATACAATGTTCTATTCACACAGTGTTCTCTTCACACAGTGTTCTCTTCACACAGTGTTCTCTTTATACAGTGTTCTCTTCACACAGTGTTCTCTTCACAAAGTGTTCTCTTCATACAATGTTCTCTTTATACAGTGTTCTCTTTACACAGTGTTCTCTTCACACAGTGTTCTCTTTACACAGTGTTCTCTTCACACAGTGTTCTCTTCACACAGTGTTCTCTTCATACAATGTTCTCTTTATACAGTGTTCTCTTTACACAGTGTTCTCTTCACACAGTGTTCTCTTCACACAGTGTTCTCTTCATACAATGTTCTCTTTATACAGTGTTCTCTTTATACAGTGTTCTCTTCACACAGTGTTCTCTTCACACAGTGTTCTCTTCATACAATGTTCTCTTTATACAGTGTTCTCTTCACACAGTGTTCTCTTCACACAGTGTTCTCTTCACACAGTGTTCTCTTTATACAGTGTTCTCTTTACACAGTGTTCTCTTCACACAGTGTTCTCTTTACACAGTGTTCTCTTCATACAATGTTCTCTTCACACAGTGTTCTCTTCACACAGTGTTCTCTTCACACAGTGTTCTCTTCACACAGTGTTCTCTTCATACAATGTTCTCTTTATACAGTGTTCTCTTCACACAGTGTTCTCTTCACACAGTGTTCTCTTCATACAATGTTCTCTTTATACAGTGTTCTCTTTACACAGTGTTCTCTTCACACAGTGTTCTCTTCACACAGTGTTCTCTTCATACAATGTTCTCTTTATACAGTGTTCTCTTTATACAGTGTTCTCTTCACACAGTGTTCTCTTCACACAGTGTTCTCTTCATACAATGTTCTCTTTATACAGTGTTCTCTTCACACAGTGTTCTCTTCACACAGTGTTCTCTTCACACAGTGTTCTCTTTATACAGTGTTCTCTTTACACAGTGTTCTCTTCACACAGTGTTCTCTTTACACAGTGTTCTCTTCACACAGTGTTCTCTTCACACAGTGTTCTCTTTATACAGTGTTCTCTTTACACAGTGTTCTCTTCACACAGTGTTCTCTTCACACAGTGTTCTCTTCATACAATGTTCTCTTCACACAGTGTTCTCTTCATACAATGTTCTCTTTATACAGTGTTCTCTTTACACAGTGTTCTCTTTACACAGTGTTCTCTTCACACAGTGTTCTCTTCACACAGTGTTCTCTTTATACAGTGTTCTCTTTACACAGTGTTCTCTTCACACAGTGTTCTCTTTACACAGTGTTCTCTTCATACAATGTTCTCTTCACACAGTGTTCTCTTCACACAGTGTTCTCTTCACACAGTGTTCTCTTCATACAATGTTCTCTTTATACAGTGTTCTCTTTATACAGTGTTCTCTTCACACAGTGTTCTCTTCACACAGTGTTCTCTTCATACAATGTTCTCTTTATACAGTGTTCTCTTTATACAGTGTTCTCTTTACACAGTGTTTTCTTCATACAATGTTCTCTTTATACAGTGTTCTCTTTATACAGTGTTCTCTTTACACAGTGTTCTCTTCACACAGTGTTCTCTTCACACAGTGTTCTCTTTATACAGTGTTCTCTTTACACAGTGTTCTCTTCACACAGTGTTCTCTTTACACAGTGTTCTCTTCATACAATGTTCTCTTCACACAGTGTTCTCTTTATACAGTGTTCTCTTTACACAGTGTTCTCTTCACACAGTGTTCTCTTCACACAGTGTTCTCTTCATACAATGTTCTATTCACACAGTGTTCTCTTCACACAGTGTTCTCTTCACACAGTGTTCTCTTTATACAGTGTTCTCTTCACACAGTGTTCTCTTCACAAAGTGTTCTCTTCATACAATGTTCTCTTTATACAGTGTTCTCTTTACACAGTGTTCTCTTCACACAGTGTTCTCTTCACACAGTGTTCTCTTCACACAGTGTTCTCTTCATACAATGTTCTCTTTATACAGTGTTCTCTTTACACAGTGTTCTCTTCACACAGTGTTCTCTTCACACAGTGTTCTCTTCATACAATGTTCTCTTTATACAGTGTTCTCTTTATACAGTGTTCTCTTCACACAGTGTTCTCTTCACACAGTGTTCTCTTCATACAATGTTCTCTTTATACAGTGTTCTCTTCACACAGTGTTCTCTTCACACAGTGTTCTCTTCACACAGTGTTCTCTTTATACAGTGTTCTCTTTACACAGTGTTCTCTTCACACAGTGTTCTCTTTACACAGTGTTCTCTTCATACAATGTTCTCTTCACACAGTGTTCTCTTCACACAGTGTTCTCTTCACACAGTGTTCTCTTCACACAGTGTTCTCTTCATACAATGTTCTCTTTATACAGTGTTCTCTTCACACAGTGTTCTCTTCACACAGTGTTCTCTTCATACAATGTTCTCTTTATACAGTGTTCTCTTTACACAGTGTTCTCTTTACACAGTGTTCTCTTCACACAGTGTTCTCTTCACACAGTGTTCTCTTCATACAATGTTCTCTTTATACAGTGTTCTCTTTATACAGTGTTCTCTTCACACAGTGTTCTCTTCACACAGTGTTCTCTTCATACAATGTTCTCTTTATACAGTGTTCTCTTCACACAGTGTTCTCTTCACACAGTGTTCTCTTCACACAGTGTTCTCTTTATACAGTGTTCTCTTTACACAGTGTTCTCTTCACACAGTGTTCTCTTTACACAGTGTTCTCTTCATACAATGTTCTCTTCACACAGTGTTCTCTTCACACAGTGTTCTCTTCACACAGTGTTCTCTTCACACAGTGTTCTCTTCATACAATGTTCTCTTTATACAGTGTTCTCTTCACACAGTGTTCTCTTCACACAGTGTTCTCTTCATACAATGTTCTCTTTATACAGTGTTCTCTTTATACAGTGTTCTCTTTACACAGTGTTCTCTTTACACAGTGTTCTCTTCACACAGTGTTCTCTTTATACAGTGTTCTCTTTACACAGTGTTCTCTTCACACAGTGTTCTCTTTACACAGTGTTCTCTTCATACAATGTTCTCTTCACACAGTGTTCTCTTTATACAGTGTTCTCTTTACACAGTGTTCTCTTCACACAGTGTTCTCTTCACACAGTGTTCTCTTCATACAATGTTCTATTCACACAGTGTTCTCTTCACACAGTGTTCTCTTCACACAGTGTTCTCTTTATACAGTGTTCTCTTCACACAGTGTTCTCTTCACAAAGTGTTCTCTTCATACAATGTTCTCTTTATACAGTGTTCTCTTTACACAGTGTTCTCTTCACACAGTGTTCTCTTCACAAAGTGTTCTCTTCACACAGTGTTCTCTTCACACAGTGTTCTCTTCACACAGTGTTCTCTTCACACAGTGTTCTCTTCATACAATGTTCTCTTTATACAGTGTTCTCTTTACACAGTGTTCTCTTTACACAGTGTTCTCTTCACACAGTGTTCTCTTCACACAGTGTTCTCTTCATACAATGTTCTCTTTATACAGTGTTCTCTTTATACAGTG